>NC_069504.1:885865291-886140291 GCF_027579735.1 Bombina bombina
GAAAGAAAGAGAAAGAGAGAAAGAAAGAAAGAAAGAAAGAAAGGGAGAGAAAGAAAGAGAGAAAAACAGAGAGAGAAACGGGGAGAAAGAGAGAGAAAAACAGAGAGAGAAAGGGAGAGAAGGAAAGGGAGAGAAAGAGAAAAACAGAGAGAGAAAGGGAGAGAAGGAAAGGAAGAGAAAGAGAGAGAGAGAATATATATGTGTACAGGCTGCCGGCTGATGGGAGGGACAAGCAATAGCCAAATGAAGACACATTTAACAGTTTCCTCCCCAGACACATCCATGTGAGTAATAGGAATCTGGTCACTATCCTACATGTGGCATCACTTGTTAGTCAAATGGCAGCACAATCACAAAACCAGGAGCTGTGTATACACCATAACCTTTACTAACATAGGTGACATCTTTAATGTTTAGCTAATTTTCCTGGTCATAGTAAATTAGAAGTTATGGTGTACTCTATGCACCTTCTGAGTAAATCATGTGGAGATAACCACTATGTGTTGCTATTCTGCATGTAGAGTGCTAAACTATTTTACCTGCCTGCATTCTCTTTTTTTTTCCAAGTAGAAGAAAATCTTGTATAAATTAGCAAAAAAAATCCATATATATTTAGTTAGATATCACAGATTTAATTAAAAAAATATCTCCCCCTCTCTTCTCTATGTTTCACTTATCTACTTTTTTCTCTCTCACTATATAATGATATTGTAATATGTGACTGTGGGTGAGAGGCTGTGTGTGACTGTATGTGAATAAGTATGTGTGAGAGAGAATTATTTTGTGAGAGAGTGTATATGAGATATTGGGGGGTAGTTATCAACGTGTCAACTTTCCTGCCTTCGCCGGCCCAATACGCCCGCCTGAGCTCGCCTACCTTTGCCGCCGCTGACCTGAAAAAATACGCCTAAGTTATCAAATAAAGCTGTCAAAAAGCCGCGGGGCGATGAGCAGCGGACTGTGAGAGTTATCACTCATCCGATCTCGCAGCTCTTCGGCTGTTTGACAGCTTTCTTGCTAGCCTGTCACTAAGCACTCACACTAAACTACACTGTTCTACCCCCTATACCGGCACCCCCGGAGCCCCCCCGCAGCTAAATAAAGTTACTAACCCCTAAACTGCCGTTCCTAGACCCTGCCGCAAGTCTTATAAATGTATTAACCCCTAAACTGCCGCTCCTAGACCCCGCCGCAAGTCTTATAAATGTATTAACCCCTAAACCGCCGCTCCTAGACCCCGCCGCAAGTCTTATAAATGTATTAACCCCTAAACCGCCACTCCCGGACACCGCTGCCACCTACATTATACCTAGTAACCCCTATCCTGCCCCCCCTATACCGTCGCCCTCTATATTAAAGTTATTAACCCCTATCCTGCTGATCCCGCACCTCGCTGCAAATAAATAAATAGTTTAACCCCTAAACCGCCGTTCCCTGAACCTTCCGCAACCTATATTAAATTTATTAACCCCTATCCTGCCCCCCCTACACCGTCGCCACCTATAATAAATTTATTAACCCCTATCCTGCCCCCCACTACACCGCCGCCACTGTAATAAAATTATTAACCTCTAAACCTAAGTCTAACACTAACCCTAACACCCCCCTAACTTAAATATTAATTAAATAAATCTAAATAATATTTCTATTATTAACTAAGTTAATCCTATTTAAAACTAAATACTTACCTATAAAATAAACCCTAATATAGCTACAATATAAATAATAATTATATTGTAGCTATCTTAGGATTTATTTTTATTTTACAGGCACCTTTCAATTTATTTTAACTAGGTACAATAGCTATTAAATAGTTATTAACTATTTAATAGCTTACCTAGCTAAAATAAAGAGAAATTTACCTGTAAAATAAATCCTAACCTAAGTTACAATTACACCTAACACTACACTATACTTTAATAAATTATTCCTATTTAAAACTAAATACTTACCTGTAAAATAAACCCTAAGATAGCTACAATATAAATAATAATTACATTGTAGCTATCTTAGGATTTATATTTATTTTACAGGTAACTTTGTATTTATTTTAGCTAGTTAGAATAGTTATTAAATAGTTATTAACTATTTAATAACTACCTAGCTAAAAGAAATACAAAATTACCTGTAAAATAAATCCTAACCTAAGTTACAATTAAACCTAACACTACACTATCATTAAATAAATTAAATAAACTACCTACAAATAACTACAATTAAATACAATTACATAAACTAACTAAAGTACAAAAAATAAAAAAAGCTAAGTTACAAAAAATAAAAAAATAAGTTACAAACATTTAAAAAAATATTACAACAATTTTAAGCTACTTACACCTAATCTAAGCCCCCTAATAAAATAACAAACCCCCCCAAAATAAAAAAATGCCCTACCCTATTCTACATTAAAAAAGTTCAAAGCTCTTTTACCTTACCAGCCCTTAAAAGGGCCTTTTGTGGGGGCATGTCCCAAAGAGTTCAGCTCTTTTGCCTGTAAAAGAAAAATACAACCCCCCCAACATTAAAACCCACCACCACATACCCCTAATCTAACCCAAACCCCCCTTAAAATAACCTAACACTAATCCCCTGAAGATCATCCTACCTTTAGTTGTCTTCACTCAGCCGAGCCACCGATGGAACTGAAGAGGACATCCGGACCGGCAGAAGGGATCATCCAAGGGGTGCTGAAGAAATCTTCCATCCGATGAAGTGATCCTCCAAGCGGCGCTGAAGAAATCTTCCATCCGGGCGAGGTCATCTTCCAAGAGGCGCTGAAGAAGTCTTCTATCTGGGCGAGGTCATCTTCGAAGCCGGGTCTTGAATCTTCATCCCGCCGACGCGGAACATCCTTCTTTCCCGACGGACTACCGACGAATGAAGGCTCCTTTAAGGGACGTCATCCAAGATGGCGTCCCTTCAATTCCGATTGGCTGATAGGATTCTATCAGCCAATCGGAATTAAGGTAGGAAAAATCTGATTGGCTGATGGAATCAGCCAATCAGATTCAAGTTCAATCCGATTGGCTGATCCAATCAGCCAATCAGATTGAGTTCACATTCTATTGGCTGTTCCGATCAGCCAATAGAATGCGAGCTCAATCTGATTGGCTGATTGGATCAGCCAATCGGATTGAACTTGAATCTGATTGGCTGATTCCATCAGCCAATCAGATTTTTCCTACCTTAATTCCGATTGGCTGATAGAATCCTATCAGCCAATCGGAATTGAAGGGATGCCATCTTGGATGACGTCCCTTAAAGGAGCCTTCATTCGTCGGTAGTCCGTAGGGAAAGAAGGATGTTCCGCGTCGGCGGGATGAAGATTCAAAACCCGGCTTCGAAGATGACCTCGCCCGGATAGAAGACTTCTTCAGCTCCTCTTGGAAGATGACCTCGCCCGGATGGAAGATTTCTTTAGCGCCGCTTGGAGGATCACTTCATCGGATGGAAGATTTCTTCAGCGCCCCTTGGATGATCACTTCTGCCGGTCCGGATGTCCTCTTCAGTTCCATCGGTGGCTCGGCTGAGTGAAGACAACTAAAGGTAGGATGATCTTCAGGGGATTAGTGTTAGGTTATTTTAAGGGGGATTTGGGTTAGATTAGGGGTATGTTGGTGGTGGGTTTTAATGTTGGGGGGGGGATTGTATTTTTCTTTTACAGGCAAAAGAGCTGAACTCTTTGGGGCATGCCCCCACAAAAGGCCCTTTTAAGGGCTGGTAAGGTAAAAGAGCTTTGAACTTTTTTAATGTAGAATAGGGTAGGGCTTTTTTTATTTTGGGGGGGTTTGTTTTTTTATTAGGGTGCTTAGATTAGGTGTAAGTAGCTTAAAATTGTTGTAATATTTTTTTAAATGTTGGTAACTTATTTTTTTTATTTTTTGTAACTTAGCTTTTTTTATTTTTTGTACTTTAGTTAGTTTATGTAATTGAATTTAATTGTAGTTATTTGTAGGTAGTTTATTTAATTTATTTAATGATAGTGTAGTGTTAGGTTTAATTGTAACTTAGGTTAGGATTTATTTTACAGGTAATTTTGTATTTCTTTTAGCTAGGTAGTTATTAAATAGTTAATAACTATTTAATAACTATTCTAACTAGCTAAAATAAATACAAAGTTACCTGTAAAATAAATATAAATCCTAAGATAGCTACAATGTAATTATTAATTATATTGTAGCTATCTTAGGGTTTATTTTACAGGTAAGTATTTAGTTTTAAATAGGAATAATTTATTTAAGTATAGTGTAGTGTTAGGTGTAATTGTAACTTAGGTTAGTTTTTATTTTACAGGTAAATTTCTCTTTATTTTAGCTAGGTAAGCTATTAAATAGTTAATAACTATTTAATAGCTATTGTACCTAGTTAAAATAAATTGAAAGGTGCCTGTAAAATAAAAATAAATCCTAAGATAGCTACAATATAATTATTATTTATATTGTAGCTATATTAGGGTTTATTTTATAGGTAAGTATTTAGTTTTACATAGGATTAACTTAGTTAATAATAGAAATATTATTTAGATTTATTTAATTAATATTTAAGTTAGGGGGGTGTTAGGGTTAGTGTTAGACTTAGGTTTAGGGGTTAATAATTTTATTACAGTGGCGGCGGTGTAGTGGGGGGCAGGATAGGGGTTAATAAATTTATTATAGGTGGCGACGGTGTAGGGGGGCAGGATAGGGGTTAATAAATTTAATATAGGTTGCGGCAGGGTCAGGGAGCGGCGGTTTAGGGGTTAATAGGTATAGAGTAGCCTGCGGTGGGCTCCGGGAGCGGCGGTTTAGGGGTTAATACACTTATTATAGTTGCGGTGGGCTCCGGGAGCGGCGGTTTAGGGGTTAATATGTATAGAGTAGCTTGCGGTGGGCTGCGGGAGCGGCGGTTTAGGGGTTAATCATTTTATTTAGTTGCGGCGGTGTAGGGGGGCAGATTAGTGGTGTTTAGACTCGGGGTACATGCTAGGGTGTTAGGTGTAGACAGCTCCCATAGAAATCAATGGGATGTCTGGCAGCAGCGAACTTGTACTTTCGCTATGGTCAGACTCCCATTGATTCCTATGGGATCCGCCGCCTCCAGTGTGGCGGTTTGAAAACCAGGTACGCTGGGCCGTAAAAGTGCAGAGCGTACCTGCTAGTTTTTTGATAACTAGCAAAAGTAGTCAGATTGTGCCGTACTTGTGTGCGGAACATCTGTAGTGACGTAAGAATCGATCTGTGTCGGACGGAGTCCGGCGGATCGAAGTTTACGTCACACAATTCGACTTTTGCCGGTCTGTAGCCTTTGATAACTAAGGCGAATCAGCCTCGCCACAAATACGCTGCGGAATTCCAGCGTATTTGAGGTTGACGGCTTGATAACTACCCCCCATTATGTGTGTGTATCAGTGTGAGAGATAGTGTTTAAGTGAGAGAGCTTCTGTAAGTGAGTGTATGTGTATATGAGTGTGGGATTGTGAGAGAGTGTATAAGTAAGAGAGTTTCTGTGAGTGAGTGTATGTGTATATAAGTGTGGAAGTGAGTGTGTATGAGTGAGAAAGAGTTTGTGTGTCAGTGAGTTTATGATTATGAGTGTGAGAGTGTGTATGTGTGTGTGTGGGAGTGTGTTTTAGAAAAGATGTGTATGTGTGTTTGTAAGACCCCTGCCATGTTATGGTACAGCAGCTGGAAATTCCTCAGGTTGCAACCCTGTTTTCATGTCACTTTATTTTCTTCTTATATTTCCACATTTCCGTTTTAAAGAAATATACAATATGTGACTCATTTTTAAAAAAAAATAAAAACAATTTCTGTGAATCAATTTGGAAATCTAATACATGCTAGATAATAAACTTACGTCAATTTATATTAATTTGATATTTTTAGTGAATGAGGGGGGTTGAGAGGGGCAGAGGGAGAGAAAGAGGTAGAGTGTGAGAGAGTAGGAGAGGAAGAGAGAGGGAAAGCATAGAAGAAAGGAAGAGTTTAAAAGAGAGGATGGGAGTGTGTGAGAGAGGAGAATATGTGAGAGATAGATTAGAAGAATGTGTGAGTGAGAGAAGAAGAGTAAGAGAGGAGAGGAAAGACAGGACAGTAAGATTGTGTGAGAGAAGGGGGAAAGTGTGAGAAAGAAAGAGTGGCAGAGTGTGAGGGGGGTAAGAGAAAGAGGGAGTTTGTATGAGAGAGGGAGATATAGATAGATGAAAAACAGATACATTTTTTTAAATTAAATCTTGCAGTTCCAGAAAATACCAAGATTTCTGACTAAGAATACACTGCCTGTAAAAATGCTATCTCCCCAGATTTTTTTGGGGTTCCTATGCCCATGATTTTGTCAGTTCATTATAAAGGCTGCATGAAACAAACCTAGTAGGCTTAATTAAGACTGTGCTCTCCCCTCCGCTAGATAATAGAGCTCCACAGGAATATGTGACTCTGTTTCAGCTACTAGTTTGGAACTTTGAGTCACATATCCGTGTGGAGCTCTATCAGCACTAAGCTACAGTTGCATGTGACTTACACCTATATACCCCTGTATAGCTCTGGTATTGTAGGAGTGTAGTAGAGACCACACTCTTAATGGAGCCTAACTAGGATTATTTCATTAGCAGGCTTCTTGGATTTGTTATCTTAGACAATGTCACTGAGGGATTCCCCTCTTTGCCAACAGCGTGTGAAATAATTATATTAGACTGTGCATTAGATAACCCTAAAAGGATTGTGTTCTTCCTCTTATGATACCAGAGCCCATCAGGAGAATATAGGTGTAATCACCAAATACCCTAAGTTGCAGGCCCTTAAAATAAAAATTACTGCACAAGAAGGTGTTTTGCAGTGGCTAAACATATGTAAATATATGGTGGGGTACTAGGAAGGCCGTAGGCGGGGCTTGGGTAGGCAATGGGTGGGGTGTGTGCAGGTAGTGGGTGGGATCATAAGTGGCGAGTAACATTTTTGCCTGGCTAGTAGCTTGGTACTTTAAGTTTTTAGCCCTGATATATATATATATATATATATATATATATATATATATATATATATATATATATATATATATATACAGCAGGTATTGGCAGGTGCACTCTCACTAACACTTTAGTTCCAAATGCCAGGGTGCTAGAATATGGTGTAGAATATGGAAATCAGGAGACAGCACTCACTGGTCTTGACAATACTGGATTTATTCAGTGACGTTTCGGGGAATACACCCCTTCATCAGACCCAACAGGTCTGATGAAGGGGTGTATTCCCCGAAACTTCACTGAATAAATCCAGTATTGTCAATACCAGTGAGTGCTGTCTCCTGATTTCCATATATATAAATATATATATATATATATATATATATATATATATATATATATATATATATATATATATATAATATGTGTGTTTAGCAGGAGCATATCCAGTGCCTCACTGGCCTCTGACTTCACTGCACGTCACTGTTGGTGACTGAGCAAAAGAGGTTTTGAAAAGTGTAAAAGAATGTGGTGAAATGTCAGTACAAAGGCTGTGAGTCTGAAGTGGTTTCTCTATTCTGGATTATTAGTGACAGTTGCACATAATTACTGTTAGAAGGTGTGTGTATATATTAAGGTAAACACTAGGGTGGGTTGGTGGTGGAAAGGGACTGGAGGGCTAGTGCGTGCAAATCTCTGTAGTCTGATGATATGCTTTAAGAATGGCTGTGCTGATGTGAGGTGTGAAGCTTGTAAAATGTTTTTTTTTTTTCAAATCTCTGAAGTCTGATGATATGCTTGTAGAATGGCTGTGCTGATGTGAGGTGTGAAGCTTGTAAAAAATTTTTTTTTCAAATCTCTGTAGTCTGATGATATGCTACCCATACTGCCCTGACACACCCACAAACTGCTCAGACATGCCCACGGACCACTCAGAAATGCCCATAATCTCACCCCTTATCTGCTCATCACTCGCACCTTCTGACACAGCCACAACCACAAAATGACGAGAACCCGCCTCAATCTACCAAGTCCCTAATTCCATGCCACAAATGTTGGGAGGTTTGCTAAAATGCTGACACAAGAGTATATCTATCCAAATTATTCACTCTCACATAATGATGTTGCTTTGGCAGGTTACATATTAGGCTGGGGGTACCACCTGGAATTAGTTAAATCTGACACACCAGTGTCTTGAGGGTAGTCCTATAAATTCTGCATTTTTTGAGTGTGGAGTGCCATATTAGGCAGGGAGCACAGTAAGGGTGGGGGACAATGATGGAAGTAAGCATGGCTGCAGCTCTCCACGCCCTCCCAGCAAAGGGGGGGGGAGGGAGGTAGCTGCGGGCAAAGGAAGGGGAATAGTATGGGGGACGAATAGAGGGATAGGCCAGGGGAGGGCAGGAGAGGGGGGCAGGGTTATATATATATATATAGGAGCTTAACTTGCAGCAGCCACAGTTCACCTCTTGCCCTCCCTTCCCCAGCAGAAACCAGGCAGTACATGTCTCCTTACACGTGTTTCTCTTTCATTACAGATAGCCAACCATCAATACGGCCACGGAGGGCAATGAGTCCGGATGGAATTCAGATAATGTTGTGCTAGTCGGTTGACATGAAAATGGCAAATACATTGTTAGTTAATGCACTGCTATCCCCATCTATCAGGTAGTGTACCAAACGGGCGTAACTGTAGGTGGAGGAATGGCAAACCCCAAGGGTGGCAGTAATTTGCGGCCAGTATTGGTGCAGGGTTTGACCAAGTAACGCACAGAGCGTAAGTGGAACTATAGGTCTCTGACCCCGACGGGCGAGCCGCTAAAGTTTCTACATGCGCAATGCAGCGTTTGGCGAGGTGTAAGTTAAGCACCTAGTAGGCTTGCTGGGGGAGCGGGGGCTCCCCTCAGGTTAACAATTGGATGTCAATTGTCAGGTTTGCCGCAATTAACGGGGTTTAGATAGGGGACTCATTGCCGTTACTGATAAATATACATATACAGAGCTATATATGTAGATGTAAAATAAAGTGACTTTTATTAATTTTTGCCACTACATTGGTGTTGTGTTTTTTATTGGGAATGGGAACAAGGGAAGTCTTTTTTATCAAACAAGTTGTACTACCATAGTAGAATATAGTCCTATACTGAGAACAGTTGTCCATACACCACTTATTATTCCTGTTATACTGCAAAGCAGTGTTAATTTTGACGGCAAATTTCGATTTAGTCTTAGTTTTAGTCTTTTGACGAAAATGCCATTTTAGTTTTAGTCGTATTTTAGTCATCTGAATTGTTTTAGTTTTAGTCTAGTTTTAGTCGACTGAATCTCCAGTAGATTTTAGTTGACTAAAATCTAAGGGGTTTAGTTAAAGTGTAATGCATTATTTAGGCATTTCTCTATAATTTGCAAACTGATTATATACTCCAGGAGTAAACATAACACATGTTATTATTTATGGTATTAAGGTTTAAACATGCAATACAGACACAGATTTAGTCGTTGTGATATATAACGTCTTTATCAAACTTAAAATGAAATAAAACCAAGTTTCATAAACAAACAGAAGTGCAAAAAAAAAAATATCAAAAAACTAAACTGTAAACTGTATTGGCTGTAACGTTTTTGCACATATTACCCAATATAAAAACTTTAACAGTTCTCTGTTAATAATTAAAACTAGTATCAAGTAACTCAACACAACAAAAAATGTATGCAGCTAGCACAGGCACAGCATAACTTAAACCCATACTTGTGGGTTATGCTTATTACTATAGGAAGAATCAATTGATCACAGATTCTAAAAATTTTCGGCAATGATATTAACACTGCTCTAGAACTTCCAAAATCATTATAAAATCCTGGAGTAAAGGTTTATTAACTTGTTTTTATTTATGGCATTAAAGTTTGAACATGCAATACAGATTTAACAGATTTAACTGTTGTGGTATATAACGTCTTTATTTATCTTTAAATTTAATAAAATTAAGTTTCGTAAGTTTTACAAAAGAGCAGTTATTAGATATGGATTGATTATAACACCTTGCATAAAATGTTTTTTTGTCAGCAAATTTAGTTTTAGTTTTAGTCATAGTCTTTTGACTAAAATGTTATTTTGATTTAGTTTTAGTCATAGTCTTTTGACTAAAATGCCATTTTAGTTTTAGTCGTACTTTAGTCATCAGGGGCACGATCCGATATAGATCGCAGTTTGCGGCGCAAGCGAGGGAACCGGCGTCGCCCGCAGTTTCAGCTCGCAACTCGAGCTATCCCATATAAGTCGCAGTCAGATGCTAACGTGCCGTAAGTCTGACAAACCAGCGATGTCCAGAAATCTGCGCAAGTACAAATTTCTGGCGTCGCCAGTGACTTGCGGCATGTTAGAAACTGCCGGCGCCTATAAAACCTGACTAAAGTCTAAAACACCCGCACTGTCTAACACGCCTCCCTAACATAGCCCGACAAGTCTAACACGCCTCCCTAACAAAGCCCGACACGTCTAACCCTCTATCCGCTATCCCCCCTCACTATCCTAACAATAAAAAAGCTATTAACCCCTAAACCGTCGCTCCCGTACCCCGCCGCCAGCTATATTATATCTATAACCCCCTAAAGTGAGCCCCTAACACCGCCGCCATCTATATTAAAATTATTAACCCCTAATGTAAGCCCCTTACACCGCCGCCATCTCTATTAAAATGATTAACCCCTTATTTAATCTACCTACCCCGCCGCCAGCTATATTATCTATATTAACCCTAAGTATATTATAGTTAATATAGGTATTACATTATATATATTAACTATATTAACCCTAATTATATTAGGGTTAATATAGTTAATATAGTTACTATAGTATTTATATTAACTATATTAACTCTATCTAACCCTTACACCCCTAACTAAATTTATATTAAATTAATCTAATTAATTTATAAACTAAAATATTCCTATTTAAATCTAAATACTTACCTATAAAATAAACCCTAAGATAGCTACAATATAATTAATAATTACATTGTAGCTATGTTAGGGTTAATATTTATTTTACAGGTAAATTGTTAATTATTTTAAGTAGGTATAATAGCTATTAAATAGTTATTAACTATTTAATATCTACCTAGTTAAAATAATTACCCAATTACCTGTAAAATAAATCCTAACCTAAGTTACAAATACACCTACACTATCAATAAATTAAATAAACTACAAACATCTATCTAAAAATACAATTAAATTAACTAAACTAAATTACAAAAAAAACAAAACACTAAATGACAAAAAATAAAAAAAGATTACAATATTTTTAAGCTAATTACACCTATTCTAAGCCCCCTAATAAAATAATAAACCCCCAAAATAAAAAAAATTCCCTGCCCTATTCTAAATTAAACAAATTTCAAAGCTCTTTACCTTACCAGCCCTTAAAAGGGCCTTTTGTGGGGCATGCCCCAAAGAATTCAGCTCTTTTGCATACAAATACAATACCCCCCCCATTACAACCCACCACCCACATACCCCTATTCTAAAACCACCCAAACCCCCCTTAAAAAAGCCTAACACTACCCCCCTGAAGATCTCCCTACCTTGTCTTCACCACACCGGGCCGAACTCCTGATCCGATCCGGGCGATGTCTTCCTCCAAGCGGCAAAGAAGAATTCTTCCTCCGGCGATGTCTTCCTCCAAGCGGCAAAGAAGAATTCTTCCTCCGGCGACGTCTTCCTCCAAGCGGCAGCAAAGTCTTCATTCTTCCGGCGGCATCTTCAATCTTCTTTCTTTGCTCCGCCACCGCGGAGCATCCATCCCGGACGACTACTGAACTTGGAATGAGGTACCTTTAAATGACGTCATCCAAGATGGCGTCCGCCGAATTTCGATTGGCTGATAGGATTCTATCAGCCAATCGGAATTAAGTTAGAAAAATCTGATTGGCTGATTGAATCAGCCAATCAGATTCAAGTTCAATCCGATTGGCTGATCCAATCAGCCAATCAGATTGAGCTCGCATTCTATTGGCTGATCGGAACAGCCAATAGAATGCGAGCTCAATCTGATTGGCTGATTGGATCAGCCAATCGGATTGAACTTGAATCTGATTGGCTGATTCAATCAGCCAATCAGATTTTTCTAACTTAATTCCGATTGGCTAATAGAATCCTATCAGCCAATCGGAATTTGGCGGACGCCATCTTGGATGACGTCATTTAAAGGTACCTCATTCCAAGTTCAGTAGTCGTCCGGGATGGATGCTCCGCGGCGGCGGAGAGAAGATTGAAGATGTCGCCGGAAGAATGAAGACTTTGCTGCCGCTTGGAGGAAGACGTCGCCGGAGGAAGAATTCTTCTTTGCCGCTTGGAGGAAGACATCGCCGGAGGAAGAATTCTTCTTTGCCGCTTGGAGGAAGACATCGCCCGGATCGGATCAGGAGTTCGGCCCGGTGTGGTGAAGACAAGGTAGGGAGATCTTCAGGGGGGTAGTGTTAGGCTTTTTTAAGGGGGGTTTGGGTGGTTTTAGAATAGGGGTATGTGGGTGGTGGGTTGTAATGGGGGGGGGTATTGTATTTGTATGCAAAAGAGCTGAATTCTTTGGGGCATGCCCCACAAAAGGCCCTTTTAAGGGCTGGTAAGGTAAAGAGCTTTGAAATTTGTTTAATTTAGAATAGGGCAGGGAATTTTTTTATTTTGGGGGTTTATTATTTTATTAGGGGGCTTAGAATAGGTGTAATTAGCTTAAAAATCTTGTAATCTTTTTTTATTTTTTGTAATTTAGTGGGTTTTTTTTTGTAATTTAGTTTAGTTAATTTAATTGTATTTTAATTTATTGATAGTGTAGGTGTATTTGTAACTTAGGTTAGGATTTATTTTACAGGTAATTGGGTAATTATTTTAACTAGGTAGATATTAAATAGTTAATAACTATTTAATAGCTATTATACCTACTTAAAATAATTAACAATTTACCTGTAAAATAAATATTAACCCTAACATAGCTACAATGTAATTATTAATTATATTGTAGCTATCTTAGGGTTTATTTTATAGGTAAGTATTTAGATTTAAATAGGAATATTTTAGTTTATAAATGAATTAGATTAATTTAATATAAATTTAGTTAGGGGTGTTAGGGTTAGATAGAGTTAATATAGTTAATATAAATACTATAGTAACTATATTAACTATATTAACCCTAATATAATTAGGGTTAATATAGTTAATATATATAATGTAATACCTATATTAACTATAATATACTTAGGGTTAATATAGATAATATAGCTGGCGGCGGGGTAGGTAGATTAAATAAGGGGTTAATCATTTTAATAGAGATGGCGGCGGTGTAAGGGGCTTACATTAGGGGTTAATAATATTAATATAGCTGGCGGCGGTATAGGGGGATTAGATTAGGGGTTAATAATTTTTATATAGGTGGCGGCGGTGTAAGGGGTCAGATTAGGGGATAGATAAGGTAGATGACAGCGGTGTAAGGGGTTCTAATTAGGGGATAGATAAGGTAGATGGCGGCGGTTTTAGGGGCTCACAGTAGGGGGTTAGTTTATGTAGATGGCGGCGGGGTCCGGGAGCGGCGGTTTAGGGGTTAATAACTTTATTAGGGATTTCGGGGGGGGGGGGGGATCGCGGTTGACAGGTAGATAGACATTGCGCATGCGTTAGGTGTTAGGTTTATTTTAGCAGATCGCGGTTGACAGGGAGATAGACATTGCGCATGCGTTAGGTGTTAGGTTTATTTTAGCAGCCAGTTTAGGGAGTTACGGGGCTCCAATAGTCAGCGTAAGGCTTCTTACGGCTGCTTTTTGTGGCGAGGTGAAAATGGAGTAAGTTTTCTCCATTTTCGCCACGTAAGTCCTTACGCTGCATATTGGATACCAAACTGCGCGGGTTTGGTATACCTGCCTATAGCCCAAAAAACTACGGGCGACGGCAGAAATATACGCGCGTAACTTCTAGGTTACGCCGTATATGTGATACCAAACCCGCGCAAATATTGGCGTCGCCGGCTTTTGCGGGCGACGATTTTTATCGGATGGACCCCCAGAAGTTCTGTAGTTTTATAGTGATTTTAGTCTAGTTTTAGTTGTATTTTAGTCATCAGAAGTTCTGTAGTTTAATAGTCATTTTAGTCTAGTTTTAGTCGTATTTTAGTCATCAGAAGTTCTGTAGTTTTATAGTCATTTTAGTCTAGTTTTAGTTGACGAAATTAACACTGCTGCAAAGCATAAAAAACATTCAAATAATCTACTAAATGCGCAATAGAAAATGTAGGTGCTCCAAATGCCTTTAAAATAGTTAGGCAGTAAGCATAGACTATAAAGCAATACTATATCAGTGACATTGACCATTGCAAATTGTGTGTGTATATATATATATATATATATATATATATACATAATTATGTTCCTCAGCAAACAGGGACACATGGTATATGAGTCATAGTTATGCAGTATACTTATTTGCTTTAGGACAACTGAATAATGTGTCAAACAGATTTTGTGTGTTATTGTTTTTACCATTACATTTGTTAAAACTGAAATCTTATAATTCCTTTTGGAACGTGTTTTTCTAGCTTAGCGCTTACGTGATGATGTGACTACTAGGGGATTTCCCAGAGAATGCAAAGTAACTTCTCTATGTAGGAAAAATATTGCTTTATGTTTATGCTGTAATTGTTCTTGATAAACAAAATGGGTAAAATCTGAGTTTAGCGTCTAAATTATGTTTTCGGCCATATCGCATTATTTTACTTCAGAAATTGGTCTGGGGGTTCAGATGAGGGCTACCAACAATGCTGCAGTTTTTGTGTCTCCAGGGACAAAAAGGGGAGCCATATTTTGGGGTGAGCTCTGCTCACCTACATGGATACATTGTATCAAAGCTCAGCCTACAGGTTTTTATACATTTGTAATTGTTTACTGTACACAGACACTTAAAGCAGCTCTGTCAGTAACAACTGTACACACTGCAGAGAAAATAATGCTCACACATCACAGCTTAAACTTAAAGGGCAGTATAGCACCTGGTCACACAGTCTTAAAGGGACAGGCAAAAACCCACACAGCTTTCAAAGGGTAAACTAGCACCACACACACACCGTCTTAAAGGGACAGATCACAGTAATGTTCACGCAGAGCAACCTTAAAGGGCAGCTGGACAACTGTGCACACAGTCTTAAAGGGACAGATTGTAGTAATGTTCATGCAGCGAAACTTTTTAAGGGCATCTTGGCACCTGCTCACATACTCGTAAAGGGGCAGGCACACACAACCTTTAGTGGGTAAATATGCACAGTTTTAAAGGAAGCGATAGTATGCATTCACACGTGATGCACGCAGCCTTAAAGGGATGCTCTGTCTTAACAGGACAGTGGCACGTGCACACACACAAACACACAGAGCACTCACAGCCTTTAAAGGGACAACTTGCAAAACAAGCACATAGCATTAAATTGACAGATCACAGTAAAGTTCAGGCAGCACAACCTTAAAGGGCACCTCAGCACCTGCACACAGAGCCTTAAAGGGACAGATCACAGTAATGTTCACGCAGCGCAACCTTAAAGGGCAGCTCAACACCTGCGCACAGATCCTTAAAGGGACAGATGACAGTAATGTTCACATCGTGCAACCTTAAAGGGCAGTTCGGCACTTGATCACAGTCTTAAAGGGGCAGGCACACACAACCTTTAGTAGGTAAACACACAGTTTTAAAGGGATCGATAGTATGCATCCACACGCAATGCACACAGCCTTAAAGGGACGCTTTGTCTTAACAGGACAGTGGAACGTGCACACACACTTCACTCACAGTCTTTAAAAGGACAACTTGCACCATATGCACACACAGAGCGTTAAAATATCAGCTCACACCATGCACAGTAGCGCAGCCTTAAAGGGACTCTGTCTTAACAGGACAGTGGCACGTACACACACACAGAGCACTCACAGCCTTTAAAGGGACAACTTGCATCACACGCACACAGCCTTAAAGGGACAGATGACAGTAATGTTCACGCAGCGCAACCTTAAATTGCACCTCAACACCTGCGCACAGAGCCTTAAAGGGACAGATCACAGTAATGTTCACGCAGCGTAACCTTAAAGGGCAGCTCGGCACCTGCTCACACAGTCTTAAAGGGACGGATCACAGTAATTTTCATACAGGGCAACCTTAAAGGACAGCTTGGCACCTGTTCACACAGTCTTAAAGGGGCAGGTACACACAAACTTTATTGGGTAAACACGCACACTTTTAAAGGAAGCAATAGTATGCATCCATACGCAATGCACACAGCCTTAAAGGGTTGATGTGTCTTAAAGGGACAGGGGCACATGCGCACACATACCACACTCAGTCTTTAAATGGACAACCTGCATGCAACGCACACAGCATTAAAGGATCGGTTCACACCATGCACACCTAGTGCAGCTTTAAAGGGCAGCTCACCACCTGCTCACACAGGGCTCGATCCGATATGCAGCGTCGCCCACAAAAGCCGGCGATGCCAAATTTTGCACTGGTTTGGTATCCTATATACGGCGTAACCTAGAAGTTACGCTCGTATATTTCTGCCTTCGGACGTAGTTTTTTTTGCCCATAGACAGGTATACCAAACCAGCGCAGTTTGGTATCCAATATACAGCGTAAGGACTTACGTGGCGAGAATGGAGAAATCTTACTCCATTTTCACCTCGCCACAAAATGCAGGCGTAGTAAGCCTTACGCTGTGTATTGGAGCCCCGTAACTCCCTAAACTGGCTGCAAAATAAAACCTAGCACCTAACGCATGCGCAATTTCTATCTACCTGTCAACCGCGATCCCCCGCCGCCACCTACATTAAATGTCTAACACCCTAATGTGATCCCCCTACACCGCCGCCATCTATATTAAAATTATTGCCCCCTAATGTGAGCCCCCTACACCGCCGCCACCTATTTTAACTATATTACCCCCTAATCTAATCCCCCTACACCGCCGCCACCTATTTAAACTATATTACCCCCTAATGTGAGCCCCCTACACCGCCACCAAATATTTAAACTATATTAACCCCTAATGTGAGCCCCCTACACCGCTGCCACCTATATTATATGTACTACCCCCTAATCTGACCCCCTTACACCGCCGCCACCTATATTAAAATTATTAACCCCTAATCTAATCCCCCTATACTGCCGCCACCTATATTAAATTTATTAATCCCTAAAATACTAAAATTTCCTTACCACTAAACCTAAGTCTAACCCTACAAATAGCCCTGAAAAGGGCCTTTTGCGTGGCATTGCCCCAAAGTAACCAGCTCTATTACCAGCCCTTAAAAGGGCCTTTTGCGGGGCATTGTCACAAAGTAATCAGCTCTTTTACCTTTAATCTAATCCCCCTACACTGCCGCCACCTATAATAAATGTATTACCCCCTAATCTAATCCCCCTACACCGCCGCCACCTATATTAACTATATTAACCCTAATTATATTAGGGTTAATATAGTTAATATAGTTATTATATTATATATATTATTAATATAGTTAATAATTAATATGGTTATTATATTATATATTAACTACATTAACCCTATCTAACTCTAACACCCCTAACTTAATTATTATTAAAATAAATCTAAATAATATTAATAATATTAACTAAATTATTCCTATTTAAATTTAAATACTTACCTATAAAATAAACCCTAAGATAGCTACAATATAATTAATAATTACATTGTAGCTATTTTAGGGTTTATATTTATTTTACAGGTAACTTAGTATTTATTTTAACTAGGTACAATAGCTATTAAATAGTTAATAACTATTTAATAGCTACCTAGTTAAAATAATTACCAAATAACCTGTAAAATAATTCCTAACCTAAGTTACAAATACACCTACACTATCAATAAATTAATTAAATTAACTACAAATATCTAAACTAAAATACAATTAAATACACTAAACTAAATTACAAAAAAAACAAACACTAAATAAAAAAAAATAAAAAAAAAAGATTACAAGATTTTAAAGCTAATTATACCTAATCTAAGCCCCCTAATAAAATAACAAAGCCCTCCAAAATAAAAAAAATTCCCTACCCTAATCTAAATTACAAAAAGTAATCAGCTCTTTTACCAGCCCTTAAAAGGGCCTTTTGTGGGGCATTGCCCCAAAGTAATCAGCTCTTTTACCTGTAAAAAAAAAACCGAACAACCCCCCATTACAACACAGCACCCACATACCCCTACTCTAACCCACCCAATCCCCCCTTAAAAAAACCTAAGTCTAACCCTCAAGTGCTCCTTACCTGTCCTGAAGACCGGCGGAGAAGGTCCTGTTCCAGGCGGAGAAGTCTTCTTCCATGCGGCGACCTCTTCTTCTTCCAGGATCTAGCCGGCGCGGAGCGGAGGAGTTGAAGACCCATGACCACAGAGCTGAAGACCATCCATCTGGAACTGAAGACCGGCGATGCTGGAACTGAAGATCGGCGACGCTGGAACTGAAGACCGGAGCCGGAGCATGGAGAATCCTCTTCATTACGATCGCCGCCGTACACTGAATAGGAATTCAAGGTACGCGATTAAAAATGGCGTCCCTTGAATTCCTATTGGCTGATTTGAGCCTTCAAATTCAAATCAGCCAATCGGAGGTGAGCTACTTTAATTCTATTGGCTGATTTGAATAGCCAATAGAATAAGAGCTACTGTAATTCTATTGGCTATTCTACTCAGCCAATAGAATTACAGTAGCTCTTATTCTATTGGCTATTCAAATCAGCCAATAGAATTAAAGTAGCTTGCATCCGATTGGCTGATTTGAATTTGAAGGCTCTAATCAGCCAATAGGAATTCAAGGGACGCCATTTTTAATCACGTACCTTGAATTCCTATTCAGTGTACGGCGGCGATCGTATGAAGAGGATTCTCCACGCTCCGGCTCCGGTCTTCAGTTCCAGCGTCGCCGATCTTCAGTTCCAGCATCGCCGGTCTTCAGTTCCAGATGGACGGACTTCAGCTCCGTGGTCATCGGTCTTCAACTCCTCCGCTCCACGCTGGCTGGATCCTGGAAGAAGAAGAGGTTGCCGCCTGGAAGAAGACTTCTCCGCCTGGAACAGGACCTTCTCTGCCGGTCTTCAGGACAGGTAAGGAGCACTTGGGGGTTAGACTTAGGTTTTTTTAAGGGGGGATTGGGTGGGTTAGAGTAGGGGTATGTGGGTGGTGGGTTGTAATGGGGGGGTTGTTCTTTTTTTTTACAGGTAAAAGAGCTGATTACTTTGGGGCAATGCCCCACAAAAGGCCCTTTTAAGGGCTGGTAATAGAGCTGATTTCTTTTTGTAATTTAGATTAGGGAAAGGGATTTTTTTTTATTTTGGGGGGGGGGGGCTTTGTTATTTTATTAGGGGGCTTAGATTAGGTGTAATTAGCTTAAAATTCTTGTAATCTTTTTTTAATTTTTTTTAATTTAGTGTTTGTTTGTTTTTGTAATTTAGTTTAGTGTATTTAATTGTATTTTAGTTTAGATATTTGTAGTTTATTTAATTAATTTATTGATAGTGTAGGTGTATTTGTAACTTAGGTTAGGATTTATTTTACAGGTAATTTGGTAATTATTTTAACTAGGTAGCTATTAAATAGTTATTAACTATTTAATAGCTATTGTACCTAGTTAAAATAAATACCAAGTTACCTGTAAAATAAATATAAACCCTAAAATAGCTACAATGTAATTATTAATTATATTGTAGCTATCTTAGGGTTTATTTTATAGGTAAGTATTTAGATTTAAATAGGAATAATTTAGTTAATATTAATAATATTATTTATATTTATTTTAATAATAATTAAGTTAGGGGTGTTAGAGTTAGATAGGGTTAATATAGTTAATATATAATATAATAACTATATTAATTATTAGCTATATTAATAATATATATAATATAATAACTATATTAACTATATTAACCCTAATATAATTAGAGTTAATATAGTTAATATATATGGCGGCGGGGTAGGGGGATTAGATTAGGGAGTAATACATTTATTATAGGTGGCGGCGGTGTAGGGGGATTAGATTACAGGTAAAAGAGCTGATTACTTTGTGACAATGCCTCGCAAAAGGCCCTTTTAAGGGCTGGTAATAGAGCTGGTTACTTTGGGGCAATGCTACGCAAAAGGCCCTTTTCAGGGCTATTTGTAGGGTTAGATTTAGGTTTAGTGGTAGGGAAATTTAGTATTTTAGGGGTTAATAAATTTAATATACGTGGCGCGGTGGTATAGGGGAATTAGATTAGGGGTTAATAATTTTAATATAGGTGGCGGCGGTGTAAGGGGGTCAGATTAGGGGGTAGTACATATGATATAGGTGGCGGCGGTGTAGGGGGCTCACATTAGGGGTTAATGTAGTTTAAATAGGTGGCGGCGGTGTAGGGGGATCATATTAGGGGCTAATATAGTTTAAATAGGTGGCGGCGGTGTAGGGGGATCATATTAGGGGGTAATATAGTTAATGTAGCTGGTGGCGGTGTAGGGGGGTCAGATTAGGGGGTAAGACATATGTAGCTGGTGGCGGGGTCCGGGAGCGGCGGTTTAGGGGTTAATATATTTATTATTAGGAGTGAGAGGGGGATTGCGGATAGAGGGGTATACGTGTCGGGCTAAGTTTGGGAGGCGTGTTAGACAGTAACGGGTGATTTTATAACTTAGTCAGTTTTTTTATGCGGCGGCAGTTTCTAAAGTGCCGTAAGTCACTGGCGACTCAAGAAATTTGTACTTACGCAGATTTCTGGACATCGCTAGTTTGTCAGACTTACGGCACTTTAGCATCTGACGGCGCAGTATATGTGATAGCTCGAGTTGCGAGCTGAAACTACAGGCGGCGCAGGTTTCCACGATTGCACCGAAACCTGCGCCGTATATCGGATCGCGCCCACAGTCTTAAAGAGGTAGAAACATACAACCATTAATGGGTAAAGTCACACCACATGCACAGTCTTAAAGGGAGCGATAACAGTATACATCTGCACGCAATGCACACAGCCTACCATTAAAACTGTCTGTGTAAGTTGGTAGCTGCCCCTTTAAAGGCCCCCTTTGTGCATTTTGGTGCGCTTAAAAGTCTGCCCCTTAAAAACTGTGAGTGCTCTGTGTGTGTGTGTTCAAGTGGTTCTGTCCCTTTAAGATAGAGTGTCCCTTTAAGGCTGAGTGTGTTGCGTGTGGATTTATACTGTTTTCTCTCCCTTTAAGACTGTGCATGTGGTGTGACTTTACCCACTAAAAGTTGTTTGAGCCTGCCCCTTTAACACTGTGTGCGCAGGTGTCGAGCTGCCCTTTACGGTTGTGCTGCGTGAACATTACTGTCATATGTCCCTTTAAGACTGGGCACGCCGGTGCCAAGCTGACCTATAAGGTTGCGCTACGTGAACATTACTGTGATCTGTCCCTTTAAGGCTCTGTGCGCAGGTGTCGAGCTGCCCTTTAAAGTTGGGCTGTCTGAACATTACTGTGATCTGTCCCTTTAATGCTATGTGCTTGTTTTGCAAGTTGTCCCTTTAAAGGTTGTGAGTGCTCTGCGTGTGTGTGTGTGTGTGCGTGCACGTGCCACTGTCCTGTTAAAGTCCCTTTAAGGCTGTGCTAGCTGTGCATGGTGTGAGCTGATCCTTTAACGCTTTGTGTGTGCATATGGTGCAAATTGTCCTTTTAAAGACTGTGAGTGAAGTGTGTGTGCACGTGCCACTGTCCTGTTAAGACAGAGCGTCCCTTTAAGGCTGTGTGCATTGCATGTGGAAGCATACTATCAATCTCTTTAAAACTGTGTGTGTTTACCCACTAAAGGTTGTGTGTGCCTGCCCCTTTAAGACTGTGATCAAGTGACGAGCTGCCCTTTAAAGGGATACTGAACCCAAATTTTTTCTTTTGTGATTCAGATAGATCATGAAATTTTAAGCAACTTTCTAATTTACTCCTATTATCAAATGTTCTTTATTCTCTTGGTATCTTTATTTGAAATGCAAGAATGTAAGTTTAGATGCCGGCCCATTTTTGGTGAACAACCTAGGTTGTCCTTGCTGATTGGTGGATAAATTGATCCACCAATCAAAAACTGCTGTCCACAGTACTTAACCAAGAAAAAAGATTAGATGCCTTCCTTTTCATATAAAGATAGCAAGAGAATGAAGAAAAATTGATAATAGGAGTAAATTTGAAAGTTGCTTAAAATTACATGCTCTATGAATCACGAAAGAAAATTTTTGGGTTCAGTGTCCCTTTAAGATTGCGCGGCGTGAACATTACTGTCATCTGTCCCTTTAAGGCTCTGTGCCCAGGTGTCTAGTTGCCTTTTAAGGTTGCACTTCGGGAACATTACTGTGATCTATCACTTTAAGGCTCTGTGTGCAGGTACTGAGGTGCCCTTTAAGGTTGTGCTGCCTGAACATTATTGTGATCTGTCACTTTAATGCTATGTGCTTGTTTTGCAAGTTGTCCCTTTAAAGGCCGTGAGTGCTCTGTGTGTTTGTGTGCGTGCACGTGCCACTGTCCTGTTAAGACAGAGCGTCCTTTTAAGGCTGCGTGCATCATGTGTGGATGCATACTATCGCTCCTTTTAAAAATGTGCATGTTTACCCACTAAAGGTTGTGTGTGCCTGCCTCTTTACGAGTATGTGAGCAGGTGCCCTTTAAAAGTTGCACTGCATCAACATTACTGCGATCTGCCCCTTTAAGACTGTGTGCGCAGTTGTCCAGCTGTTCTTTAAGGTTGCACAATGTGAACATTACTGCGATCTGTCCCTTTAAGATGGTGTGTGTGTGGTGTTAGTTGACCCTTTGAAGGCTGTGTGGGTTTTTGCCTGTCCCTTTAAGACTGTGTGACCAGGTGCTATACTGTCCTTTAAGGCTTCGATGTGTGAGCATTATTTTCTCAGCAGTTTGTACAGTTGGTAGTGACAGAGCTGTTTTAAAGTGAAAATAAATCCTAGTGTTGTACAAACGCTAGGATTGACTATTGAAACAAATAAAGGGCATTTTAATTCATGAAGTATAAGATACTTCATGTAGAAAGTTCCTTTATTTGATTCAATCGATCACGGTTTTTAGCTGGTACAGCAGCGCATGGCTAAAAAATTTTATGCTAAGAGATGAAGTTTTCACCTCTTAGCCAATAGCCGTGCGGTAAATCCGGGTCTCCCATGGGCGCCAAGCCGGATTTAACGTAGGGCTATTGGCTAAGAGGTCAAAACGTCACCTCTTAGCCAAAATATTTTTTAGCCATGGGCTGCTGTAGGAGCTAAGAGCGGCGAATGATTGAATCAAATAAAGGAGCTTTCTACATGAAGTATCTTATACTTCATGAATTAAAGTGCCCTTTATTTGTTTCAATAGTCAATCCTAGCGTTTGTAAAATGCTAGGATTGACTTTCACTTTAAGTGTCTGTGTACAGTAAACAGTTACAAATGTATAAAAACGTGTAGGCTGAGGGTTTGATACAATGGCCTATATTTATCAAGGTCTGTCGGACCTGATCCGACAGTGCGGATCAGGTCCGACAGACCTCGCTGAATACGGCGAGCAATACGCTCGCCGTATTCAGCATTGCATCAGCAGCTCACAAGAGCTGCTGGTGCAACGCCGCCAAAATCCAAAAAATGGAAAACAGCACACCTGAATCTTTCTTTTATGGGGCACGGAGCAGTAGACTTGCCAGGTCCACAGCACAATCACAAACTTCAAAAAACTCCAGCCACCATATCAGTTAAAAGACCTTTATTTTCTTATCCTGGGTCCAACGCCGCCCCCTGCAGACTTGCGGCCAATGGGGTTGATTTCTGGCGATGTCTGTCCGCCTGCTCAGAGCAGGCGGACAGGTTATGGAGCAGCGGTCTTTGTGACCGCTGCTCCATAACTGCTGTTTCTGGCGAGCCTGCAGGCTCGCCAGAAACACGGGGCATCAAGCTCCATTTGGAGCTTGATAAATATGCCCCAATGTATCTATGTAGGTGAGCAGAGCTGGCTGGCTGTGAAAAGTCTATGGGGAAAACAGGGACTTTAACCCCCAAAATATGGCTCCCCTTTTTGTGCCTGGAGACACAAACACTGCAGTATTGTTGGTAGCTCTCATCTGAACGCCCACGCCAATTTTTGAATTAAAATAATGCGATATAGCCGAGAAAATAATTTAGAACGCTAAACTCAGATTTTTCCACAAAATGCCATCTTTCTTTAACAGTGATATCATACATAGTGCAACTAAACCCTTGTCAATTGTTGATGCCACAGATATTTAACTGGTTTCATGCACGTCATGAGAAACAGTCATCATGCAAATTGCTGCCTGTGAGCCCATCAGGACATTTCTCTTCATGAAGGAAATCGCTGATCACAGCATCGGATCAGTGATTCCCCGCAGGTGCGATCTGTGGTTGTAATAGTGGGCAGCACTCCAAGAGCTACATGGTAGTGAATGTGCGTGGTGAAATTCCAGAAGTTCTGTGACTATGATCTGTGATGGAAGTAAAGAAGCTGGAAGGGAGGCTGGTAATTCAAACCTCTAAATCTCAGCTCCCTTACTAGCCACAGACATTCGAGACCCATCATTTAAAAGAGAATCACTTGCTATTTCAAATGGTGATTGTCTTGGAAAGACACACCCAACTAGATATTAAAAAAGTAACACAACACAAGGGGGTTTGCTGGGAAATGGGACATTATAGGCCCTTCTTTAAAAATATAGGAATTGTGTCTGTATAGCCAGGTGATAACTGTGGTAACAGCGATAACCTTGCAGGAAAAAAAGTGCTTTAATTGTTTACCCCTATTTCACATGTGGCTACCCTTTATGACAATTTAGTAAGGTGATCACAGTAACAACAATGGTGTGTGTGTATATGTATATATATATATATATATATATATATATATATATATAAAGGAGGAATTGTGAATATGGCGCAAAAATAGTGCTTACCTGGACCGAAGAAACTATTAGAGCTAAAGAGAACACAGTGCTGCCTCAGACTACCTATTGAGGCCGTTGGGTCCCCAAAAGCCCCCAAACCTCAATAATTTCCTCTGATGAAGAAGGTTGTGTATGTCTAAGAACTTCGAAACGCGTTAGGACTACTTTATTTCAATTTACTGGTACTATATGTACCTTTATGCTGCGGATTGCTTTCTTTTTGCTTTGTGGAACCGTATCTGTGAAAATACACTACGGGCTCGTTTTAAACTGTTTATATCCATACAAAATGCTAATACATTACCTCATACCCTATTGAGGTTGTCATGTGTGAGTAAGATTGATTGGAATAATTTGTGTGGTGTTAACTAATAAACGGGGTTGCACTATTACTCTTTATTTTCTTCTCATCCACATATGGCTACATGAGCTAAAGACTTGGAAAGGATCCAGCAACAAGCCTTGAGACTCCCGGAAGCCAGAGGAAAGTCTCTACTTCTACTTGCCCTGTGCAACACTTACCTCATACGGATTGAGGTTAAGGAGAGTAAGTAGAATCCCCTGAGGGGAACGTGTTACTCCTGGCACTGGGAATTTCTATCTTGGCTACATATAGGATCACCTATGGACACTATATTTACTCTTAATTGTGTGTTTTAACTTTGTGTCTCGCACTATAACAATCACAACTGATGTTTTAGTAGCAATACTACTATTATTATTTCCTGTGATTACATTCACTTCACCTGTCATCTGAATTGAATCGCTAACTGTCCCAATTGCTATATTGTAATCACTGTATGTACATTTACATTTGTTCACTACTCAATGGGTTGACTTTCTATTATCTGAATTGCATTGCTTATCTAATTGTACCAATTGCTATATTGTAATCACTGTATGTACATTTACATTTGTTCACTACTCAATGGATTGACTTTCTATTATCTGAATTGCATTGCTTACGTAATTGTACCAATTGCTATATTGTAATTACTGCAAGTACATTTACAATTGTTTATTATTCTCTATAGCCATTATTTTTGTAGTGGCCTTCTTTGGCCACATGTATTAATTCTATACTAACTAATTATTTTATCTCGAGTTTTATATTTTTACTTATTGGGTAGCTACACAGTGCGCCCTGAACATTCTACTACTTCTTGTATTCTTATATTTATATATATATATATAAAAGTTTTTTTGGTCAGTCTAAATTTGTCTTATAATCACATCATTCTTGGATATCAAATTATTCTGGGCCAGATTATGTATTTATGTAAACTTTTAATGCATGCGGATTAGTGCACATATTACAAGTTGAAAGTAAAATGTTTGTGTGTGAGCAAAAGCCGATGCGTGCTAACTTCAGAATTTCAAATATTGAAAGTTGTGCTAACTTTTCCCCATAGATTTAAATGGAGAGCGAAAAAAAGAAACACTGATCACTCTTGCGCTAAACCGACAGCAGATAAACCTACAGCGCTAACCCATAGGTAGTTTTGAAGAAAATTATCTATTTATTTTTAAATAGATATTTTTATATTATCTAATGTATATTTTGATATATATATATATATATATATATATATATATATGTATGTTTATACGTGTATATATGTGTTTATATGTGTATATATGTATGTATATACATATATACACATAAATACACATTTATACATGTGTATATATATATATATATATATATATATATATATATATATATATATACATATATGGATATAAGAGGATAGTCTCAGACCCCTTAACCTGTTCATTGCGCTTAGATGAGATGCGCAAAAGATTTCAAGAAAGAGGTTATTCTTGTGGGGAATTAGAGTCTATTGATCTTCAACCTAAGAATAAGGGGGGGATTAAGAAATTGGCCTTTGTTTCTAATTTTAGTAACATCAGTATTAATTTACATAAAGTAATTTGTAAGAATTGGTTCATGCTAAGGGATTCTATGCCTGAAATTGGGGAATTTAAGTTTTCACCTTTTTCCTCATTTAGAAAGGGTAACTCTATTGATAAACAGTTAGTGAGGGCAAATATTAAGCCCTTGAAGAATACACAAAAAGTCTTTCGACCTGTTGACAATGGAACTTTTCCCTGCCTTAATTGCTCTCATTGCAATAGTATCATTAAGGGCAATACTATAACTCATCCCTATTCAGGTAAACTTTTTCGCATTAAGGGCCATTTCACTTGTAAATCATCTTATGTGGAGTATGCACTAAAATGTGGACTATTATACGTTGGTGAGACGACACAGTGTGTCAAGGAGGTGCCTTACCCAACATGTCTACCATTAGGAAACCCAAAATGAGACACCTTCCTGTCCCCTATCATTTTTTTTAAAGGGGGCATCAGGTGAATCAGTTAAGGTTTATGGTATTAGATTTTGTTTCTAAAGGAACTATTGGCTTTGATAGGGAAAGGATGTTGCTTAAGAAAGAATTGATGTGGATACATAGGCTTAGCACGTTACATCCTAGAGGTCTTAATAGAGAGTATCATTTAACAGGTGTGTTTTAATTTGCTTCAGGTTAGAAAAGAGTGGAATAAGTGAAATAAAAATTAGCATCCAAATTAATCGAATGTATGAAACATATGTTATTATAAATGGTCTGTAGGAAATGAGTGATCATTTAGTGTTGTAGCTATCATGTAACAATATTAATTGAAATTTATTAAGAATTCTATGCAATATTCATACATTTTGTGATGTACAATTTGATTATTACCATTGGGAAAACATGGATTATCTAAATATTCTATTGCAATGACAATGGGTGCATAGTGTTACTACTTTAAATTACAAAATAGGTGTGTCTTTTTTGATGATGTCATAATTGTCAATTGGGGGTGGGTCTCGATGGCTATATAAAGTGTATATTTTACATTTGTTTGTATTGAGCCTGAGGAGGGGGTACTTTACCCCGAAACGTTGCTCTTTGTGTACTGCTGCCTTCAGTAAAATTTGATTGGAATTGATTCCTGAGTGTCTGCCCAATTTCTTCTACATACATATATGGTATATACATACATACATACCTACACACATTTAGACATGTATATGGCATCTATTTATCAAGCTGTCAACCGCAAATATGCTGGAATTCCGCAGCGTATTTGTGGCGAGCCTGATTAGCCTTAGTTATCAAACCCTACAGACCGGCAAAAGTAGAATTTAGTGACGTATACGATCCGCCAGACTCAGTCCGACACAGATCGATGCTTACGACATTACAGATGTTCCGAACGCAAGTTCGGCACTATCTGACTACTTTTGCTAGTTATCAAAAGTCTACCAGGTACGCTCGGCACTATTCCGGCCCAGCGTACCTGGTTTTCAATCCGCCACCCTGGAGCTTATGTTCGCTGCAGCCAGATATCCCATTGATTCCTATGGTAACGTTTACACCTAACACCCTAACATGCACCCCGAGTCTAAACACCCCTAATCTGCTGCCCCCTACACCGCCGCCACCTACATTATACTTATTAACCCCTAAACCACCGCTCCCGGAGCCCACCGCAACTAAATAAAGTGTTTAACCCCTAAACCGCCGCTCCCGGAGCCCACCACCGCCTACATTATACTTATTAACCCCTAATCTGCCCCCCTACACCGCCGCCACCTACATTATACTTATTAACCCCTAATCTGCCCCCCAACACCGCCGCCACTATATTAAATTTATTAACCCCTAATCTGCCCCCCCTACACCGCCGCCACTATATTAAATTTATTAACCCCTAATCTGCCCCCCTACACCACCACCACTATATTAAATTTATTAACCCCTAACCCTAAGTCTAACCCTAACCCTAACACCCCCTAACTTAAATAAAATTTAAATAAATCTAAATAAATATTCCTAGCATTAAATTCATTATTCCTATTTAAAACTAAATACTTACCTATAAAATAAACCCTAAGATAGCTACAATATAACTAATAGTTAAATTGTAGCTATATTAGGGTTTATTTTTATTTTACAGGCAACTTTGTATTTATTTTAACTAGGTACAATAGTTATTAAATAGTTATTAACTATTTAATAACTACCTAGTTAAAATAAATACAAATATACCTGTAAAATAAAACCTAACCTAAGTTACAATTACCTAACACTACCATCATAATTAAATTAATTCCCTAAATTAACTACAATTAAATTAAATTAAATAAAATTATCTAAAGTACAAAAAAAACAAACACTAAATTACAGAAAATAATAAAATAATTACAAGATTTTTAAAGTTATTACACCTAATCTAACCCCCCTAACAGATTAAAAAGCCCCCCAAAATAAAAAAAGCCCTACCCTACACTAAATTACAAATAGCCCTTAAAAGGGCCTTTTGCGGGGCATTGCCCTAAAGTAATCAGCTCTTTTACCTGTAAAAAAAAAATTACAACCCCCACCCCCAAAATTGGATCAGCCAATAGGATTGAAGTTCAATCCTATTGGCTGATTGCATCAACCAATAGGATTTTTCCTATCTTAATTCCGATTGGCTGATAGAATTCTATCAGCCAGTCAGAATTGAAGGGACGCCATCTTGGATGACGTCACTTAAAGGACCCGTCATTATTGAAGAAGACTCCGGATGAAGAGGATGCTCGTCGTCGGATGTCTTGAAGATGGAGCCGCTCCGCGCTGTATGGATGAAGATATGAGATGCTGCCTGGATGAAGACTTCTGCCCATCTGGAGGACCTCTTCTGTCTGGCTTGGATGAAGACTTCTGCCCGTCTGGAGGACCACTTCGCCCGGCTTCGTTGAGGACTTCGGCCTGGTTGGGTGAAGACGTCTCAAGGTAGAGTGATCTCAAGGGGTTAGTGTTAGGTTTTTTTAAGGGGGGATTGGGTGAGTTTTAGAGTACGGTTGGTTGGGTGGGTGGTGGGTTTTAATGTTGGGGGTAGATTGTAATTTTTTTTACAGGTAAAAGAGCTGATTACTTTGGGGCAATGCCTCGCAAAAGGCCCTTTTAAGGGCTATTTGTAATTTAGTGTAGGGTAGGGCTTTTTTTATTTTGGGGGCTTTTTATTTTGTTAAGGGGATTAGATTAGGTGTAATTAGTTTTAAAATCTTGTAATAATTTTATTATTTTCTGTAATTTAGTGGGTTTTTTTGTACTTTAGATAATTGTATTTATTTTTATTTATTGTAGTTAATTTAGGGAATTAATTGAATTATAGTGTAGTGTTAGGAGTAATTGTAACTTAGGTTAGGTTTTATTTTACAGGTATAATTGTATTTATTTTAACTAGGAAGTTATTAAATAGATAATAACTATTGTACCTAGTTAAAATAATACAAAGTTGCCTGTAAAATAAAAATAAACCCTAAACTAGCTACAATGTAACTATTAGTTATATTGTAGCTATATTAGGGTTTATTTTATAGGTAAGTATTTAGTTTTAAATAGGAATAATTTATTTAATGCTAGGAATATTTATTTAGATTTATTTAAATTATATTTAAGTTAGGGGGTGTTAGGGTTAGACTTAGGTTTAGGGGTTAATAAATTTAATATAGTGGCGGCAGTGTAGGGGGGGCAGATTAGGGGTTAATAAGTATAATGTAGGTGGCGGCGGGCTCGGGAGCGGCGGTTTAGGGGTTACACAATTTATTTAGTTGCGGTGGGCTCCGGGAGCGGCGGTTTAGGGGTTAAAAAATGTATTTAGTTGTGGTGGGCTCCAGGAGCGGCGGTTTAGGGAGTAAACAATTTATTTAGTTGCGGTGGGCTCCAGGAGCGGCAGTTTAGGGGATAAACTATATAGTATAGTGTGGGTGTTTAGTGACAGTATACCAAGAAAGCTGTAAAAAAGCCGAAGAGCAGCGAGATCGATGACTGTTAGTTAACAACAGTCTACTGCTCATCACACCATACTTGGTGCGTGGCTTTTTGACAGCTTTTTTGATAACTTTGGAGAGCGTATTCAGGTCTGCGGCAGCGATGTTAGGCGATCTTAGGCGAGCGTATTGGTGCCGTCCAATGCAGGTAAGTTGATGGTTTGATAAATAGATGCCTATGTATGTATATATCCATTATAGTCCTCTCCATGCCTTTGTCTATATTTAAGTGTAACCCTTTATTTAAATGTATTTATGATGTGTTTGGTACAACTTGTATTTAGTCATCACCCTTTACGTGAGGTTACGCTAACCCAACAAGCACAAATTTAGTTAGCTCTTGTGTGGCCGTGTTTACTTTCAACTTGTAATATGAGTGAAGGTTAGCATAAGCGCACCACTTGTAATCCAGCTCTCTGTAGGTGTTTAAGATATAGTACAGATAATACATTTATTAATATTATATACTACAGGTATGTTAATAGAATATTAAACGGAAATTGTACTTTACCTGTTTAACATTAAATTACTTAGGGTTTACTGCGTATGGAAAATGGAAATTCACAGGGTTTAGAAGGGAACAAATAATTCAAATTCCACAAATATTGGGTTAAAAAAACAACACCACAATCCAGAGAAACAGGTGGGGGCAGTTTTGTGGTATTAGCACATGAATCTATATTGGTTACAGTCAGTGTGGAGAAGATAAAGGAGAAAGAGGTAAGACAGAGAGAGACAGCCAGAAGAATAATGGTAGATTGCTTTCTAAATGTTCACTTTATCCACAGGTGATGCAGACAGTCATAGTTCAGCAGCCTACTGTCACTCAGACCCAGGTGGTGTCGGTGACACAAGGAGCAGGATGGGGTACTGGAGTGTGTGACTGCTGTGATGACATGGGAATATGTAAGTGATAAAGCTATCCATTTAAATGGAAATATTGTTTTCTTTTATGAGTGAGTTAGAACATGCCATTTTAAACAACTTTCAATTTATTTATATTATATAATTTGCTTCCTTCTCTTGGTACTTTTTAAATCATAACTAGGTAGGCTCAGGAACAGCAATGCATTGGTGGGAGCTAGCTGCTGATTGGTGGTGGCACAAATATGCCTCTTTTCATTGAGTCATTGTGTTTAGCTAGCTCCCAGTAGTGCATTTATGATCATTCAACAAAGGATACCAAGAGAATGAAGCCAATTTGTTAATAAAAGTAAAATGGAGGTTGTTCAGAATTGTGTGCTCTATTTGAACCATGAAAGAGAAAAAAATGGGGTTTTAACTAAAACAAACTATGCAACCAACTGAAGTCATAGGGCCTGATGATCAAAGGATTCTGCAGCTTGGAGGGAAATGGTAGTGCAGTCTTCACAGGGGCTGAACTCACTGAATGCTCAAAAGAAAAAGGACAGAACTCTCCAGCACTGAAAGTTCTCTCTCATTTTTGTAGATGAAGGAGAGACAAGCCTAGTGCAATATATCCCCTCATGATATTAGTTTTCTTACACTGACACTTTGTGCATTTTATATCACTTTACACTTAATAAAATATTCTAATCCATAGAATATATCCATATTTTTTACAGAATGTATAATACATTTTTTTAATATTTAGATATTTTTTTAATATTTAATATTTCAATAGCGCTCATTGATGATAGCAATTCATGTGTGCTAACCCAACAGTGTTAGTCCTAAATGACGATTATCCTAACATATGTGACGGTATAATCTAGATTTTATTAAAGAGACAGAGACGAGTATTTTGCAATAACTTTTCCTTTACTGAACAGACAGCAATTAAAAGCATTGAAAATTTTGAATAAATAATACAGAAAAAATTCAACCAATGAGGTTACAGTAACAGGTTATGTAACTAGATAACAGCCAATAAGATAACATGCAGAGGTATAAGAGGTAACAGTCCCAACAGCTAATCCTCTTTGAACTTTGCTGCTAATAATAAAAAGAAAGTAGGAACAAAAAAGAAACAAAACTCAGATACACAGGCAAAAATACAAAACAGCACTGTGATGAGAACAGAAAACTTGATTGAAAGAAGTTGATTCCATAGATGATAAGAAACTTCTTGAAGTGATCCGGAGACTTTCTGTAGAATAGAAGAATCTTGTGATATTGCATGAGGTATCAGGGTTTGATTATTGCTGGAATCCTGGATTTGAAGAATTCTGAGCTGAAAAATATAAAATATAAATAATAATAATAACATAGAATATAATACACCCACAAATAATTGGGAGGGAAAAAATGTAAATAATATAATTAAGTACATATAAATAAAAGGGAGGGAAAATACTCGTCTCTGTCTCTTTAATAAAATCTAGATTATACCGTCACATATGTTAGGATAATCGTCATTTTATTACAAGGACAGAGACTCCTATTTTGCAAGTTTAAAGCAAAATGATTATGATAAAAGACTATGTTGAATGGAAGAAATTGGTTTAAAATAAAACTGACGAAAAACCGAATCAGAGGACCAATCTGCTGCATTAAGAATTTCTTGTAATGAAGCAGACTTGATAAATGCTTTAGAAGCAGAAGCTCCTCTAACGGAATGAGCTGAAAATTTGTCTTCTACACCTGCTAAAGACATAATCCATTTAACCCATCTACTAATTGTAGTAGTAGAAACAGAAAGATGAGGAACAACAAAAGAAACAAGAAGTTGAGAAGTGGAGGAAGATAATCTGAAAGGTAAAGTTCTGGATTCATACTCTTTCAGACAAGAAACCACACATAATTTAGGATACTCAAAGAAGTAAGGATAAAAGATAGAGGAGGATAAAGATTTAGTTCTTCTAGATAAAGAGAAAACTACACCTTGAGGAGTAAACATCTTAGAATTATAATCTATAGCTCTAACATCAGAAACCCTTTTACAGGAAAGTAAACATAATAAAGTGGCCAATTTACAAGTTAATTGTTTGAGAGAAAGGTCTTTATTAAGAGGCCAATTATTAAACAGGTTTATTAATAAATCTACATCCCAAAAATAAGAATGTCTAGGAACAGGAGGTTTTTTAACTCTAATGGCCTTAAGGAGTTTTTTAACAGAGGATAACTGACCAATAGGAATATCAGTAATAAGGTAATGTCCGGCTGATATTGCAGATCTAGCAATATTAATAGACCTATATGCTAAACCTGATTTAAATAAAGATGTTAAATAGTTAATGACTTCATTCACAGGAGCTGAAAAGGGATCCAAATTTCTGCCACTGCACCAATCAGACCATCTGAGCCATGCATATCTGTATAATTTCTTAGTACCTGGTGCCCAAGATTCTCGGAGTAGTGATTTAGCCTCTTCCGAAAGACCTTCGAACGACCAGGAACCCCTGAAATCATCCAAGCAATCAGATGAAGGGATCCTTGAACCACAAGGTTGTGGGGTTGTCCTGTCGGGTCCAATAAAAGATCTTGTTGGAGGGGAAGAAGAAGAGGAGGAAGGTAAGACATTTCTAGAAGAGCTGGAAACCATGATTGTGCTGACCACCATGGAGTTATGAGAAGAATTGAAATAAGATTCCTCCTGACAAACGAAATCGTCCGTGGGATCATTGAAAAAGGAGGGAATGCATAAGCTCCCTTCTCTGGCCATTCCTGAAGGAAAGCATCCGTTGCTAGAGCATGGCCTCCAACTGTAATACGGAGTCAGTTGATGATTCAATCGGGAGGCAAAGAGGTCTATGGAAAAAGGACCTCTGCGGAAAAACAGAATTCGAAAAATTTTGGGATTCAGTTTCCAATCGCTGGAGTCTTGAAGGTGACGAGAACCCCAATCTGCCATGATGTTGTTCTGACCCGGAATATACTCTGCTTGGATATGAATGTTGTGGTCCAAGCAGGAATGAATAAAATCTGAAGTTAGGTCTGATAGTATTTTTGATGTAGTACCTCCTAAACGGTTGAGATACCTGACCGCAGAAATATTGTCCATCTTGAGTAAGACAGAAATGGGACGATCTGAATGAATAAAACTCTTTACAGCAAAAGTACCTGCTAAAAGTTCTAAACAATTTATATGCAGATTCTTTTCCTCTGAAGACCACTTTCCTCCTGTGATGAAAGAACCCAATCTGGCTCCCCAACCTGAATTGCTGGCATCTGATTCCAGTATTATCTCGGGAGAACAACCAAAAATGGCTCTCCCATTCCAAGCCTCTAAATTGGCTAACCACCATAATAACTCTGATCTTGCTTCTTTGGACAAAGAGATCTTGTGAAAATAAGAGAAACCTTGTCGAAGATAAAATATCTTCAATCTTTGAAGAGCCCTGTAATGAAGGGGAGCTGGAAAAATCGCTTGGATAGATGAGGAAAGTAGCCCAATAATCCGGGCTAAAGTCCGGATCGGAAAAAGAGGTCTCTTGAGTAAAGAAGATATTTCTTTCTTTATTTTGTTTATTTTGTCTGAAGGAAGACTCAAAGTTGCAGAATGGGAGTCTATGAGAAAACCAAGAAATTTTAGAGACTGGGAAGGATTGATTTCTGATTTGTCGAAATTGATAACAAAACCCAAGTTCTGAAGGAGATTTATGGTTAAGTTGAGATGAGAAATTAAACAATGGTGTTCTTGATGCATGATCAGGATGTCGTCTAAATAAATTATAAGACGAACACCCCTCATACGGAGCCAAGCAACTACAGGACGAAGTATCTTCGTAAATGCCCAGGGTGCAGAAGAAAGTCCAAAAGGAAGGCATGTAAATTGCCAAAGGTTGTTTCTCCAAAGAAATCTCAAAAAATTTCTGAAAGAAGGATGAATGGGAACAGAAAGATAAGCATCCTTCAAATCTAGACGGACTAACCAATCCTTTGAAAGAAGACAGTCCCTGAGGAGATGAATTCCTTCCATTTTGAAATGATTGTATTCTAGATGGAAATTTAGATTTCTTAGGTTTATAACAGGGCAAAAAGATCCTTCTTTCTTTTTGACCAGAAACATGTTGCTGATGAAAGAATCTTTTCTTGGTGGGGCTAATTCTATAGCTTGTTTTTTGGCTAAATCTGAAATCTCTTGATCTAGAAGTAGATAATCTGAAAGGGAGAAGTAAATTGGATTTGGAAAGCAAGACTGATAGGGGATTGATATTAAATTTAGATGAAGACCTGACACTGATTGAAGTACCCATGGATCTTGTGTTATTTTTTCCCAATTGTGGATAAATAGGGCAAGTCTGCCTCCTACTTTTTGAGGGAAAAAAGGTATGGAATGATAAATGTTCAAACTTACTTGAGAAGGGTCTTCTAGAAGGTCTCCCTCTGAATGCTCTGGAAGGCCATTGTCTACTTCTTGTAGGAAAGAAGTTGTTGAATGGTGTTGGTGGCACTGGGTTGTTCTGGAAGAAAGGCCTTGAGGAAAAAACTGAGCGGCCAGGAAAGCGGCCTCTTCCTTTCCCGGCCCTGTCAAAAACTCTGTTGTTTTGATTAAAAATTTTCTTTGTTTGGGTCTTAATCTTATTAAGGGAATTCAAGGAAGAAACATAATTAGATAATTCTTTTAACCCAGCATCCCCAAATAAAAAGCCTTTAGCCTTTTTTCCCATTTCTTTGGGTGCAAAGTCAGATAATTTGGGATCAATTTTCCTTAGTAGAAGTCTCCTTCTTTGACAGGATAAAGCAGAATTGGAATCACCAATTAAATATACTAAACGTTGAACCCATTGTTTAATCACTGAAGGGTCAACCTGAGAATCTTTAGAAATTGCGTCCTCAGACAACTCTAATAATTTGGTAACTGGACCCAGAGTGTCCAACAATTTGTCTTGGCAGGCCTTTAGAAACCTGTCAGGTCCTTTTCTGATATTAAAATTCTTGGTCCCAATAAATTTTAATAAGTTAAGGTCAATTTCAGGAGTGGCATGAGCCAAACTAGGTAACTCTGGTCTAGGGCACTCAGCCCTTAAAATACTCTTAGATTTTTTAGAAAGAGGTCTCCTTATATAGAAAGCAACAAACTTAGAAACTCTTTTAGACGGTCTCCAATTAGAGGACCTGGGATGTTCTATGTCATCGGGGTCTAAATAAGATTCCCCAGCATTATCTAATAATATAGGTTTTTTGGATTTAATAGATTTCTTAGATCTTTTATATTTAGGGGAATCATTGTTTGAGGATGATGAGTCTGAAACATCCTCATAAAGAGAATCATTATTTTCCTCTTTATTTTCATCTTTATTTTCATCATTATCATAAAATTTGTCAGAATTATAGGAGTCGTCTGACTCAGTTGTTGAAACAGTGTCAACATAAAACTTGCGCTTTAGTTTTTGTTTCTTGGGTTTAAAAGAAACATTATCAGAATCCTCAGAGGAATCATTTTGTAAATTCTTTATAAGCGCTGACTCATTGTCTGAACTATGCAGGCTTTTATTGAATTTATCAGTAGAAATGACAGTTGAATTTCCATTAGGATTAGAATTTAAATGTTTTCTTTTACTGGTTGCTTTTCTGTGAATTTGGCCAGAGGTATTAACTGCAACCATTACAGACTGCATCTGTTGTTGAAGGGAAGCCATAGAAGACATAATGTCTTGTAAAGATTTATTAGAAACATCAGAAATGTTTTCATTAGACATGTTAAAATAAGCAAATTATAATGATGTTGAAATAATAATATTAATATTCAGCTTAGTAAATATATATAATTGAATTAGAATAAATTTTGTGAATAAAAAACTAAAAACCAAATTATATATTTCTAGGCAATTACAGGGAATCGAACTGAGGATCTTGTATATTATAACTTGACAAGCTAACCACACAGCTATATCAAAAGTTAAGAATTTGGGAAGCTACCAAATACTTAACAAAAAGAAATATGACACAATGTAAAAATAAAAAATCAAACGATTTGCAACAAAAGTTGCTAAACTTGTTAATAAGCAGAAACGGCTGAAGGGATGACTGAAAGTGACAGGACTGAGGCGGATCTGAGGGCGGGAAGAGAAAGTGTGATGCGTCACTAACAGGGGGCGGAGATAAGGGCCGACTATGAATAAACCCTTGCAGAAGGACAGAGTAACCGGAGAAGCAAGGAGACAAGGAATGAAAGCCAAAAAACGGAACGAAAACACAAGGGAAGTAATAAACTACCAGACTAACAGTGAGTTTAATACAGAAGTAAACAAATTAATAAGACATGAAAATTAGGAATTATATTTGGTAAAAAACGTCAATAAGCAGTTTAATAAACACAAAGAAAGTACAAAAGCATAAATAAGAATTGTATTAAAACAACAAATAAACAATTTATGTATTCAACAATGAAATTAAAATATACTTAACGTCTGTTCAGCAAAGTGAAAAGAGGATTAGCTGTTGGGACTGTTACCTCTTATACCTCTGCATGTTATCTTATTGGCTGTTATCTAGTTACATAACCTGTTACTGTAACCTCATTGGTTGAATTTTTTCTGTATTATTTATTCAAAATTTTCAATGCTTTTAATTGCTGTCTGTTCAGTAAAGGAAAAGTTATTGCAAAATAGGAGTCTCTGTCCTTGTAATAAAATTGAGAATCCGTGTGCACTATGCATATTTTACACTCCTATGTTCTTTGCATAGAAAATAATGTATTTTTTTTTGTTAAATGTATATTTTTATATATCTGATAATGTTCATGTAAAATACATCTAGGAATAGATATATAGCATAGGTATATATAGATATGTATATAGAAATATGTATTCACAAAACAAATTGCATTATTCTATTTGTGAAGAACATTTGAAATTAAAATTTTCATAACTTCTGTTGGGTTAGCATGCGCGTATAGGTTTTTTACTTTCAACATGTAATATGAGCACAACCCGACACATGCAAAAAGCCTCCATCTAACAAAGTTAATGCTCAAGCTGATGCGCTAAATTGCACTCCACTCATATCTAGCCCAGTGTGTCATAAAGATAGAGGTGCCTATTTATCAAAGTGTCAACTGAAAATACGCTTGAATTCCGTGTCGTATTTGTTGCAAGATTGATCCGCCGTAGTTATCAAAGCGTCAAGATTGGCAAATGGTGAAATTTGTGACGTAACATACGATCCAGCGATCGCAATCCGACTCAGATCGATGCTTGCGTCATTACAGATGTTTCGAATTCAGATTTGACTCTATTTGACCCTTTTCCCAATTTATCAAACATTTAACAGGTATGCTTGCGTGTATTCTGACGCAGCGTACCTAGTTTTCAATCCGCCACCCTTGAGGTCGCGGATGCCATAGAACTCAATGGGAGTCTGAAAACACAGAAAGCTTATGTTCGATGCTGCAAGACAATGAAGTATATTACATAAAAAAGTAAATTAGAAACTCTATTAAAATTGTATACCCTTTCTAAATCAAACTATATTATTGCTACATATTTGGTGCACTAGTAGATATAGGGATAAAATGAAAAATACATTATTAGTTATGGATTATGCTACAACTTTGTCTCTCATTACAAAGCAAGGGGACAATATTTCTACAAATTTGTTGCAAACTTTAGCCCCAAACTTGTCGCACTAATAGATATAGAAATAAAAATGAAATAAATACACAACATAATATAGCTAACTTCCTTTTTATTTTTTGTGAAAAATCTATGTGCACCATGTTTAAGCCATGTAATACAAGTCCCACTCGCCACTTCGCACCAATTTTGATGCAACACTTTTCACACCAATTATGACGCAAACTCCTAAACAACCCACATTAGTGAATTATTCAACCACTTTTGATTTGCATATGCATAATCACATGATTTATGACATCAGCCAGAGGCGTAACTAGAAACCCCAGGGCCCAGGTGCAAGAATCTAAGAAGGGCCCCCCCCCCCAAAAAAAAGTGAATTTGATACATATATATATTTTTTAACATTTAACACAGAAAATAAAATGTGAATCAGATTACATGTCTGCAAAAGGAGGTACCTTGTGCCCACAGTCTGTGAGATGGTCTGACCCCCTATTACTGTATATAGTGAAACTGTTTAACCCACCAGTACTATATATAGTGAGTCAGTGACACAGTCTGTAATCTGCCAGTGAGATGGCTGGCCTGACCCTACCCGCCCCAGTACTTTATAAAGTGACCACAGTAGTTTGTGACATGGTCCAACCCACCGTACTGTATATAATTGTACTGTATAGTGACACTGTTTACCCCCTCCCCCCATGCTGTAGTAACAACGTCTGTAATTTGCTGGTTCCACAAACACACACACACATACATGCATAAATACACACACAGTCACATACATACATACACAAACACACACACACATACATGCATAAATACACACACAGTCACATACATACATACACAAACACACACACACATACATGCATAAATACACACACAGTCACATACATACATACACAAACACACACACACATACATGCATAAATACACACACAGTCACATACATACATACACAAACACACACACACATACATGCATAAATACACACACAGTCACATACATACACACACACACACATACATGCATAAATACACACACAGTCACATACATACATACACAAACACACACACACATACACACATAAACACCAATGGGTAAAACAGAAAGACTAACTCCTGTAGTCAGAGACACTAGTGAAGCATCATGTCACACTCACATGATATCAGTGCAGGCAGCGTCAGGTCAACGTTTTTCATTAAAAAAAAATATATTTTTTTTTAAGCTTCAGCACCTGGGTAGCACATGCTGATTGGTGGCTAAATGTAGCCACCAATAAGCAAATGCTATCCAGGGTTCTGAACCAAAAACAGGCCGTCTCCTAAGCGTTACATTCCTGCTTTTCAAATAAAGATAGCAAGAGAATGAAGAAAATTTGATAATAGGAGTAAATTAGAAAGTTGCTTAAAAAATTGCATGCTCTATCTGAATCCTGGATGAAAATAATTTGGGTTTACTATCCCTTTAAAGGGACATGAAACCTAAAATTTTTATTTCATGATTCAGATAGAGCATATATTTTTCAACAACTTTCCAATTTACTTTTATTATCATTTTTGCTTCAATATTTTGGTATTCTTTGTTGTAGGAGTAGTATTACATTACCGGGAGATAGCTGAACACATATTAGTAAGCCAATTGCAAGATACATATATGTACAGCCACCAATCGGCAGCTAGCTCCTAGCTTCTAAGCCTGCCTAGGTAGTAGAGATGTGCATTCGTTTTTGGATGAATGCACATTTGTCACGAAAAGGGGATTTTCATTTTAAATTCATTTTAAAATTGTATACTCTATGTAGGAAATGAAGGAAACACAGCTTTTATTCAAGATCCAATATTTTATATTTGTGCTGAGAAACAATGAAAAATGTCTAATTGTGATGACATCTATCCATTAATTGTGAGATAGATTTCAGGAGATAAACACAGTTATAAGCAACACTGCAATCATATTGCACGCTTATGTTCTTTTATCTACCATCTATGAGGAATTAAGCAGGAACTGTGCCAGAGAGCATACACATAGAGCACTATGGGGCATATGTATCAATCTCCATATGGAGCTTGATGACCCGTGTTTCTGGCGAGTCATCAGACTCACCAGAAACAGCAGTTATGAAGCAGCGGTCACAAAGACCGCTGCTCCATAACCTGTCCGCCTGCTCTGAGCAGGCAGACAGACATCGCCGGAAATCAACCCGATCAAGTACGATCGGGTTGATTGACACCTCACTGCTGGCGGCCTATTGGCCGCGAGTCTGCAGGGGGCGGTGTTGCACCAGCAGCTCTTGTGAGCTGCTGGTGTAATGATGAATATGGCGAGCGTATTGCTCGCCGTATTTAGCGAAGTCTGGCGGACCTGATCCACACTGGCGGATCAGGTCCACAAGACTTTCATAACTAGAGGCCACAATGTCAGCAGTTTTAGAACTAGGTGGCAGCACTATTTCCTTCCATGTAGTGTTCCATATGCCTACCTAGGTATCTCTTCAACACAGGATACCATGGGAACCAAGCAAATTTGATACTAGAAGTAATTTGGAAACTGTTTAAAATGTATATGCTCTGAATCACAAAAGAAAATTTGTCGGTTTGATATTCCTTTAAACGGACATGAAACCCAATAGTTTCCTTTCATGATTCAGATAGTGCATACATTTTTAAACTTTCCAGTTTACTTCTATTATCAATTTTGCTTCATTCTCTTGGTATCCTTTATTGAAAGAGCAGCAATGCATTAGTTAGAGCTAGCCTAACACATTAGTAAGCCAATGACACAAGGCATATAAATATATATATATTTTTATATCCCTTTAGCCCATTAACAACAACCGATGGGTCTGGCAGTGAGGCATGCCGTAACAGAGCGGTCTCACCACTGTTGGCAAAACCCGGGCTACTACAGTGCTGAAAACCCTGTGTGACATGCAACATGCAGGGTATGTTGCTGTTATTAAGGAGTCAATGGACTGCAAAGCATAGCACATATTGTATTGACAGATTTATTTATATTAAAACATCTTTTTTTATTCAAACCTTTTGCAATGTAGTGCTTAAATGGTGATATATATATTATGCATACTAGATATGTGCATTTGTGCAGTCAAATGAATAAGAAGGTCGCCTCAAGCCACAATTGTCTCTTTTCAGAGCCAGATTTAATCTTGTGAAAGTGCAGCACACTGGATTTGCACAGATCTCAGTGTGTTGCAGTTTCACAAGCATAAATCTGGCTCTGAAGAAAGCCGAAGGCGGCTTGTGGCTGCCTTCTTCCATATTCGTTAGCCCCTGAAGATCACAAATGCACACATCTAATAAATGCATACATATCTCTTTGATTATGGCAGAATGTGTTGTACTTGTTATACACAAGGATTTGCACAAAGTGAAGAACTGCTTGAGAAAAGCAAATACAATATAGCATAGATAACTACTACATTTTGCATTTAGTAAACTATATACAGTTTACTATACAACTTGGGAATCTGAGAAAGGGAGTCGAGAAGTTTTCATTTATACTGAGGGGCTTTGACCCCAGGGAAGGCCAAGTGTATGACGTAGGGTTAAAGAGAGGTCAAGTGGGTGTTACTCTTTGAAAGGGTATTTATTGGTGGTAAAGAGGAAGTAGGGTCTCTTTCTTCCAGACAAAACAGTGTGAAGATCATGGGTGCTGTCATTATGGAAGCTAAGTTACCTAGGTTACCCAACCAGGAAAACAGGAGTTGGGTTCTGAAATAATTCTATAAGAATCATATTAATGCGCTCAGGAGTGGAAACAAACAGCCAGATTATGAGTTTTGCGTTAGAGGCTATGCGGTGCTAACGAGCAGTTTTCTCTCACCGCTCACTTACCTGCAGCGCTGGTATTACGGGTTTTTACAAACCCATTGATTCCTATGGGGAAATAAAATGTATGTCTACACCTAACACCCTAACATGAACCCAGAGTCTAAACACCCCTAATCTTACACTTATTAACCCTAATCTGCTGCCCCAGACATCACTGACACCTGCATTATACTTATTAACCCCTAATCTGCCGCTCCGGACAACGCTGCCACCTACATTATACTTATGAACCCCTAATCTGCTGCCCCCAACATCGCCGACACCTACATTATATTTATTAAACACTAATCTGCTGCCCCCAATGTCGCCGCAACCTACCAACACTTATTAACCCCTAAACCGCTGCCCCCAATGTCGCTGCCACTATAATAAACATATTAACCCCTAAACCGCCACACTCCCACCTCGCAAACATTAGTTAAATATTATTAACCCCTAATCTGCCGTCCCTAACATCGCTGCAACCTACCTACATTTATTAACCCCTAATCTGCCGCCCCCAATGTCGCTGCCACTATACTAAATGTATTAAGCCCTAAACATAAGTCTAACCCTAACCCTAACACCCCCTAACTTAAATATAATTAAAATAAATCTAAATAAAAATTCCTATCATTAACTAAATAATAACTATTTAAAACTAAATACTTACCTATAAAATAAACCCTAAAATAGCTACAATATAACTAATAGTTACATTGTAGCTAGCTTAGGGTTTATTTTTACTTTACAGGCAAGTTTGTATTTGTTTTAACTAAGTAGAATAGTTATTAAATAGTTATTAACTATTTAATAACTACCTAGCTAAAATAAATACAAAAGTACTTGTAAAATAAAACCTAACCTAAGTTACAATAACACTTAACACTACACTATAATTAAATAAATTAACTACATTAACAACAATTAAATAAATTAAATTAGCTAAAGTACAAAAAACCCCCACTAAATTACAGAAAATAATAAACAAATTTCAAGATATTTAAACTAATTACACCTAATCTATCAACAGCCCTTAAAAGGGCCTTTTGCGGGGCATTGCACCAAAGTAATCAGCTCTTTTACCTGTAAAAGAAAATACAAACAACCCCCCCAACAGTAAAACCCACCACCCACACAACCAACCCCCCAAATAAAATACTATCTAAAAAAACTAAGCTCCCCATTGCCGTGAAAAGGGCATTTGGATGGGCATTGACCTTAAAAGGGCAGTTAGCTTTTTTGCAGACCAAACCCTAATCTAAAAAATAAAACCCACTCAATACACCCTTAAAAAAACCTAACACTAACCCCCTGAAGATTGACTTACTGTTCTGAAGACCGGACATCCATCCTCAAGGAAGCGGCAGAAGTCTTCATCCAACTGGGCCGAAGTCCTCAACGAAGCCGGGAGGTCTTCATCCAAGCCGGGCGAAGTGGTCCTCCAGACGGGCAGAATTCTTCATCCAGATGGCATCTTCTATCTTCATCCATCCGACGCGGAGCAGCTCCATCTTCAAGACATCCAACGCGGATCATCCTCTTCAAAGGAAGTCTTCTTACTGAATGACGGTTCCTTTAAGTGACGTCATCCAAGATGGTGTCCCTTAGATTCTGATTGGCTGATAGAATTAAGGTAGAAAAAATCCTATTTAATAATACTAAGAAAATAAACGATACCTTATAACAGCACTCTTAGTCAAATACACTTTTTACTCAGATTATATAGTACACATATACTATAGCAATCCTACTGTGCACAGTGAACATAATACTAATATTTACAATGTAATAGTCAGGTGGATAATAAATCTCCTACCTGAAACGCACCAAATAAATAACAAAGAGGATAATAAACACAATAATAAATAATATCTCACAGCCAGTATCTATAATTTGTCTGTAAACAAAGCACTATGCAATGATATAGATATTTATCGTTCAATGTCCATTTTAACAGACACAATAGGCCATTAAACTGTAGAATCCACCGGTTTAGTAATGAGTCCCGTATTCCGTGAGGTAACAGATAAAGGAAAATCTTTGTGTATTTCCCTCCAGGTAGCTGTTGTTTCTTTATTATACAGTCTCAAAGACCTGTTGTAGCAGCCGCTGTAATGCAGAAAGGTGGAAGTGATTTTGGAAGGAGGATACCCCAGCACAAATTGACCGTGGAGAAAATACGTGTCAAAGTCCCGACACCCTCTCCTTCAACACTCACACACTGCCTGGGTGTCCAGTAAGAATTTGGTCAAGAACTCTGGCTGCAATATTGAATAGTGTTTCCCTCTTGATACTCAGAATCAGACTGAGTGACTAAGCCAATAGGATTGAACTCGCATTCTATTGGCTGATTGGACTAGCCAATAGAATGGAAGCTCAATCCTATTGGCTGATTGCAACAGCCAATAGGATTTTTTCCACCTTAATTTCGATTGGATGATAAAATTCTATCAGCCAATCGGAATCTATGAGACACCATCTTAGATGACGTCATTTAAAGGAAAATTCATTGTTCAGAAAACATCGTCAGAAGAGGATGCTCCACGCCGGATGTCTTGAAGATGGAGCCGCTCCACGCCGGATGGATGAAGATAGAAGATGCCATCTGGATGAAGACTTCTGCCTGGTTGGATGAAGACTTCGGCCCGCTTGGATGAAGACATCTGCTGGTTTCGCTGAGGACTTCTGCCGCTTCCTTGAGGATAGATGTCGGGTCTTCAAAAACTGTAAGTGGATCTTTGGAGGTTAGTGTTAGGTTTTTTTAAGGGTTTATTGGGTGGGTTTTATGTTTAGCTTAGGGACTTTGGGTGGAAAAAGAGCTAAATGCCCTTTTAAGGGCAATGCCCATACAAATGCCCTTTTCAGGGCTATGGGGAGCTTAGGTTATTTAGATAGAGTTTTATTTGGGGGGGGTTGGGTGTGTGGGTGGTGGGTTTTACTGTTGGGGGGTGTTTGTATTTTATTTTACAGGTAAAAGAGCTGATTTCTTTGGGACAATGCCCCGCAAAAGGCCCTTTTAAGGGCTATTGGTAGTTTATTGTAGGCTAGGGTTTTTTTTATTTTAGGGGGCTTTCTTATTTTCATAGGCTATTAGATTAGGTGTAATTAGTTTAAATATCTGATCATTTCTTTTTATTTTGTGTAACTTAGTGTTTTTTATTTTGTGTAACTTAGTTGTTATTTTTTTGTAACTTAGTAATTCTTTATTGTAGATTTAAATAACTTGAGTAGGGTTAGGTTTTTAAATATATAATATAGTTAATTTAATTTGTAGTCTAATGTAATTTTAGTATAATAGGGTAGGTTAATTATTAGTTTGATATAGTTTAATGTAATTTTAGTTTAATAGTTAGGGTAGGTTAATTAATAGTTTAATATAGTTTAATGTAATTTTAGATTAATAGTTAGGGTAGGTTACTTAATAGTGTAATATAGTTTAATGTAATTTTAGTATAATAGTTAGAGTAGGTTAATTAATAATAATTAATAGTTTAATATAGTTTATTTTAATTCTAAAGGTAAGTTTACATTTATTATAAGATAGGGATGATTTAGATTGAAATATTTTTTATTGAACAATCTGTACAATACACAGTCTATGTCAGTGGAAAATACAATAAATAGGTTGCAAATGAAAAGCATCTATTTCACATTTGCAACCTATTTATTGTATTTTCTTTAACCAGTCTTCATTGTGTGTTACAGGCTAAAGCTCCAATAAGAGCATAAGTCCATTTGTTACAATTTTCAAATCTAACAATGTATAACAATTAACATGAATAACCAATATAACCATTATGCCAGCTCGCTTCACTATTTAATCTAATATATTCTTAATAAATGTTTCCTAAGAAATCTCTACGTCTTAAACATCCACTGAGCCCACCAAGTACTCTCACCTGTCTGCATCTCCACTCAAACTGCTATCTCTTTCTCCCTTACGTGTCAACCTATCCTATATATGTTTTTCATTTAGGATCCAGTAAAACCAGACTCTGTTGAAAGACTCCACCTCATCTTGTATGTAAGCAGCAGTCTCACATAAACCAAACATATTTCTAATCCTCCCATCACCTCCATCCTCTCCAGCACTCCCAGCTTCCAATATTTTGCTATAGATATACGAGTCACCATACATACAATTCTAATAAATTTATTTATAAGTGCATTGAATCTTGGATCCTCACCATTCAGCAAGGCCTGCATAGGTGTCAGTGTTACCTGTTCCTCTAATATAGTGGTTATCATCCTAGATAGGTCGAGCCATACACTTCGCACCCCCGGGCATTCCCACCACATATGAAAATATGTACCTAGCTGTGTGCAACCTCTATAACACTTCCTGGAACCTCCCTTAATCATATGTGCTGTTTTTAAAGGGGTTAGGTACCAACGAAATGTTGTCTTAATGTTGTTCTCCCTCAGGTCTGCTCCCAGCAAGCCCCTACTGGAGTTCAGGAAAATCTGGTTCCATGTCGTCAGGTCAAATGTTTTGCCTAAGTCTGCTTCCCAGTGGAGGATAGTTTGTGGCTTTGAAATTGTGTGTGTTTCCTGTATATATAAATATAAGTGGGACACCGCACTTTTCTGTCTATGTTCTGCACTGCACAGTCTCTCAAAAATGTTTTTGGTCCTGGTCTCACTCCCAGTCCTAATGTATAACGTGATAGCTGAAGCTATCTGTAGATATAGAAACCACAGTAGACATATAGGTGTAAGTTTTTCCTGTAGTTGGTTATAAGTCAAAATCTTCCTATTAATTAAAAAGTCTGCTATCCGGTACAAATCCTTATGTGCCCACTTGTCTATCAATTTATTTGATTCCCCTGAAATTATTTATTTTAATGGTCTTATTAAAGAATTAATCGGCAATAATGTTCCATTTCTATTGGTTATTGTTAGTTGCTTGACCGATATTTTAGTAATCGGGTTTTGGTAACTCCCAAGTCTCCTTTTAGCCTCTTTACACCATAGTATATCGTCCGGGCAGTCGTAACCCCCAATGGTAGCTTCTAATTGAGGCCATACTACATTCTCTTGTTTTCTCCCTAGAAGAGAGTTTTGAGCCAGTCTGGCTGCTAAGTAGTAGTCCATCAAGTTAGGAAGTCCTAACCCTCCCAACCGACGATGTCTGGTGAGGGTATTTCGAGGCATCCTCGCATGTCAAGATCCTCTGAGGAATCTATGTAGGTCTGTCTGAAGAGCACTCAAGTCAAATTTATCTATCTTTACAGGTAGGGAGTGAAATAGATATAGGATTCTTGGGAGAATGTTCATCTTAATCGATGAGAGTCTCCCATACCAAGAGAAACTATACATCTTCCACTTCTGCAGATCAGATCTTATTGATTTAAACATAGGTATATAGTTAGCTCTATATAATTGGGTAGATTGTGCCGTTAGTCTAATCCCTAAATACTTTATGTCATCTTTCACCCATTTAAAGTCGAAGTTTGTTTCTATCAGTTTAATAGTTTGTTTTGGTAGACCTATTGAAAGTGCCTCGCATTTATCTAAGTTTATTTTATATCCTGAAATGGAAGAGAATTGTTGTATAGTTTTATATATGTTGGGAAGTGAAATAAGTGGCTTAGTGACTGTTAACAATACATCATCTGCGAACAGGGTGATCTTATGTTGAAAGTGTTGTATCTGCATGCCTGAAATATCTGGGGAGTTTCTTATATTTGCAGCTAGCGGTTCGATACATATTGCAAAAAGAAGGGGCGACAAGGGGCAACCTTGCCTGGTGCCATTAAGAATATTAAAAGTGTTGGATTGGTGTCCAATTGCTCTTATATATGCTGTGGGTATTGAGTACAAACCTCTCAGTGCTGTCATGAATGACCCAGTGAATCCCACCCTTGTCAAAACTGTGTTCATATACACTCAGTCTACCCTATCGAACGCCTTCTCCGCATCCAAGGATAGGACCAGAGAAGGCGTCCGCTCATGATGCAAATAATTCATAACAGTAATCATACGTCTGATGTTGTCCGGGGCCTCCCTATTTTTTATGAAACCTACCTGGTCTGGGTGCACAATAGAGGGTAAAATATGTTTCAAGCGGTTAGCCAGGATTTTAGTAACAATTTTCATATCTTGGTTTATTAGGGATATAGGTCTGTAGCTTGAACATAGTGTAGTGTTTCTACCCTTCTTTGGAATTACAATTATTTTGGCTTGTAGAAGGTCAGCAGGTATGGGCTGGCCTTCCAGAATATGGTTGGCAAATTTGACTATATGTGGGATCAAAATTTGTCTGAAGAGTCTATAATACTCCCCCGGGAATCCATCAGGGCCCGGGGCCTTGCCTGGTTTGAGTTCTTTTATAGCCATCACAACTTCAGCTTGTGTGATTTCTGCATTTAATTGATCTTGATCCTCTGTGGTCAAGTGTAGTAGGTTTGTTAAATCTAAGAAATTTTCAAACTCAATCTGTGTTTGGGTATTATGATGAACCTTCTCCCCATCATACAGGTTTCTATAGTACTCTACGAAAGTGTCCACAATTTCTTGTGGATGAGATGTAATATGTCCTGTTGCTGTCTGTACACTCGGGATAGATACTGACTGATATTCATCTCTAATTTTTTTGGCTAAGTATCTATCAGGCTTGTTTGCATATATGAAATAGTTGGCTTTAAGCCTTTGGGCTGCCCTAATAGAATTATCATTTAATAATGTGTGTAAATCTGCTTTTTTCTGCGTCGGGGTTTGCAAAATGAGTTGTGAGTTAGTCTGTTTGTGTTCCCTTTCCAAAAAATTAATTTCCTGCTGTAACTTCAAGTATCTATTGTCAGTCTTTCTCTTGTGGATAGCTTTTTCTTTGATTAACAGTCCTCTAAATACTGATTTGTGCGCTGCCCATACCGAAATCGGGTTCATAGTTGAATTAGTATTGATTCTCCAGTAGTCACTCATTGCTTTTTAGTGTTGGGGTGTTTCAGACAGGTCGGGTCAAAAGTCCATGTTTTAGTCCTACCTGGGTCCACAATAGATCCGAAAAAAAGTTGCGTGATGGAATGATCCGACCAAACACATGTATGTATGTTTGCCTTGCGCAATATGGGTTGCATTATTTGACTAGTGAAGATATAATCAATTTTCGTGTAGCATTTATGTGCTGAGGAATAATATGTAGTGTCTATGGTGTCCCCGTATAGCGTAGTCCATATATCTTGTAGCCCATGCGGTGAAAGTAAATCGTCAATTTTTTTAGCTATAGTCTTTTGTCTTAATTTTTTCTTTGATATATTTCCTGTCGTCATCTTCCTCAATGCTGCCAAATCTATATTGAAATCTCCTGCTAATATTATTCTCGTCCTAGACCGATTGGTAAGTAGGGTAGATATATGTCTAAAAAAAGGTTCTTGTTGCTCATTTGGTGCATAGATATTGCAAAGTACTATTTCTGTGCCCTTTATATTGCCCCTTACCAAGATATATCGACCTTCCCTGTCTTTCACTGTGTCCCTATGCTCAAAATTTAAAGATGAATGAATCAAAATAGATACTCCCTTAGTCTAGTGTCAGAAGTAGCATGGAAGTGTTGCGTATATTGTCTGAACCAGTACTTTGGTATCTGTGTATTCAAAAAGTGGGTCTCCTGCAAAAACAAAATATTAGCTTTAAGCCTCTTGTATTGTGTCATCGCAGTCTTCCTTTTTATATCCGAGTTAAGACCTCTCACATTGTGAGATATCAAACTAACTCCAGGAAAGTCTAGTGGTGTAGCCATAATAATGTGTCACAAAAATCATGTGTCCAGTAATGTCTCATAATTAGTGATGTCGCGAACATAAAATTTTGGGTTCACGAGCGGCGAACGCAAACTTCCAGAACTGTTCGCGAACGGGCGAACCGCCATAGACTTCAATAGACAGGCGAACTTTAAAACCCACAGGGACTCTTTCTGGCCACAATAGTGATGGAAAAGTTGTTTCAAGGGGACTAACACCTGGACTGTGGCATGCCGGAGGGGGATCCATGGCAAAACTCCCATGGAAAATTACATAGTTGATGCAGAGTCTGGTTTTAAGCCATAAATGGCATAAATCACCTAACATTCCTAAATTGTTTGGAATAACGTGCTTTAAAACATCAGGTATGATTTTGTATCGATCAGGTAGTGTAAGGCTTACACCCGCTTCACAGTGACAGACCAAACTCCCCGTTTAAACGGACAGTCTACACCAGAATTTTTATTGTTTTAAAAGATAGATAATCCCTTTATTACCCATTTCCCAGTTTTGCATAACTAACACATTTATAATAATATACTTTTAACCTCTGTGATTATCTTGTATCTAAGCCTCTGCAAACTGCCCCTTTTTCAGTTCTTTTGACAGACTTGCAGTCTAGCCAATCAGTGCCTGCTCCCAGATAACTTCTCGTGCACGAGCACAGTGTTATCTATATGAAATACGTGAACTAACACCCTCTAGTGGTGAAAAACTGTTAAAATGCAATCTGAAAGAGGTGGGCTTCAAGGTCTAAGAAATTAGCATATGAACCTCCTAGGTTAAGCTTTCAAATAAGAATACCAAGAGAACAAAGCAAAATTGGTGATAAAAGTAAATTGGAAAATTGTTTAAAATTACATGCTCTATCTGAATCATGAAAGTTTATTTTGGCCTAGACTGTCCCGCAAACAACCGCAAACAGTCCATTTGCACAAGGTTGGATACCAAGCTAGCCATGTCCCGTTCCTTGTCCTCACTGATGTCATTGAAGGTCTCTTCCTCCACCCAGCCACTTACAACACCAAGGGTCCCCGAAAGGTGACAACAAGCCCCCTGGGATGCCTGCTGTGTTTGGTCTTCCACCTCCTCAAAGTCACCTTCCTCCTCTGACTCCTCTTCTTCAGACTCCTCTCTCTGCATTGCCTCTCTCTGCGTTATTATAAGGTGTGTTAAGTAGTACTATTCCTATCAGTTTAATCCCTGTTACGTCCCCTATCAGGGGACGTGTATATGGCATCGATTTTAGGAACTGGGAGATGGAAAATGATGCTTGGTCGGTCCGCCTACTTCAAATTTGGGGCACTGTGCGTGCAATCTAATGTGCCACCAGATAGGAGTGGTGTGTTAAGTAGTTCTATTCTTATCAGTTTAATCCCTGTTACGTCCCCTATCAGGGGACATGTATATGGCATCGATTTTAGGAACCGGGAGATGGAAAAAGATTCTTGGTCGGTCCTCCTACTTCAAATTTGGGGCGCTGCGCGTGCAATCTAATGTGCCACCAGATAGGAGTGGTGTGTTAAGTAGTACTATTCTTATCAGTTTAATCCCTGTTATGTCCCCTATCAGGGGACGTGTATATGGCATCGATTTTAGGAACCGGGAGATGGAAAATGATGCTTGGTCGGTCCGCCTACTTCAAATTTGGGGCACTGTGCGTGCAATCTAATGTGCCACCAGATAGGAGTGGTGTGTTAAGTAGTTCTATTCTTATCAGTTTAATCCCTGTTACGTCCCCTATCAGGGGACATGTATATGGCATCGATTTTAGGAACCGGGAGATGGAAAAAGATTCTTGGTCGGTCCTCCTACTTCAAATTTGGGGCGCTGCGCGTGCAATCTAATGTGCCACCAGATAGGAGTGGTGTGTTAAGTAGTACTATTCTTATCAGTTTAATCCCTGTTATGTCCCCTATCAGGGGACGTGTATATGGCATCGATTTTAGGAACTGGGAGATGGAAAAAGATGCTTGGTCGGTCCTCCTACTTCAAATTTGGGCACTGCGCGTGCAATCTAATGTGCCACCAGATAGGAGTGGTGTGTTAAGTAGTTCTATTCTTATCAGTTTAATCCCTGTTACGTCCCCTATCAGGGGACGTGTATATGGCATCGATTTTAGGAACCGGGAGATGGAAAAAGATGCTTGCTCGGTCCTCCTACTTCAAATTTGGGGCACTGCGCGTGCAATCTAATGTGCCACCAGATAGGAGTGGTGTGTTAAGTAGTTCTATTCTTATCAGTTTAATCCCTGTTACGTCCCCTATCAGGGGACGTGTATATGGCATCGATATTAGGAACCGGGAGATGGAAAAAGATTTGTGGTCTTTCCTCCTACTTCAAATTTGGGGCACTGCGCGTGCAATCTAATGTGCCACCAGATAGGAGTGGTGTGTTAAGTAGTACTATTCTTATCAGTTTAATCCCTGTTACGTCCCCTATCAGGGGACGTGTATATGGCATCGATTTTAGGAACCGGGAGATGGAAAAAGATTCTTGGTCGGTCCTCCTACTTCAAATTTGGGGCGCTACGCGTGCAATCTAATGTGCCACCAGATAGGAGTGGTGTGTTAAGTAGTTCTATTCTTATCAGTTTAATTCCTGTTACGTCCCCTATCAGGGGACGTGTATATGGCATCGATTTTAGGAACCGGGAGATGGAAAAAGATGCTTGTTCGGTCCGCCTACTTCAAATTTGGGGCACTGCGCATGCAATCTAATGTGCCACCAGATAGGAGTGGTATGTAAAGTAGTTCTATTCTTATCAGTTTAATCCCTGTTACGTCCCCTATCAAGGGACGTGTATATGGCATCGATTTTAGGAACCGGGAGATGGAAAATGATTCTTGGTCGGTCCTCCTACTTCAAATTTGAGGCACTGCGCATGCAATCTAATGTGCCACCAGATAGGAGTGGTGTGTTAAGTAGTACTATTCTTATCAGTTTAATTCCTGTTACGTCCCTTATCAGGGGACGTGTATATGGCATCGATTTTAGGAACCGGGAGATGGAATAAGATGCTTGGTCGGTCCTCCTACTTCAAATTTGGGGCACTGCGCGTGCAATCTAATGTGCCACCAGATAGGAGTGGTGTGTTAAGTAGTACTATTATTATCAGTTTAATCCCTGTTACGTCCCCTATCAGGGGACGTGTATATGGCATCGATTTTAGGAACCGGGAGATGGAAAAAGATTCTTGGTCGGTCCTCCTACTTCAAATTTGGGGCACTGCGCGTGCAATCTAATGTGCCAGCAGATAGGAGTGGTGTGTTAAGTAGTTCTATTCTTATTAGTTTAATCCCTGTTATGTCCCCTATCAGGGGACGTGTATATGGCATCGATTTTAGGAACCGGGAGATGGAAAAAGATGCTTGGTTGGTCCTCCTACTTCAAATTTGGGGCACTGCGCATGCAATCTAATGTGCCACCAGATAGGAGTGGTGTGTAAAGTAGTTCTATTCTTATCAGTTTAATCCCTGTTACGTCCCCTATGAAGGGACGTGTATATGGCATCGATTTTAGGAACCGGGAGATGGAAAAAGATTCTTGGTCGGTCCTCCTACTTCAAATTTGGGGCACTGCGCATGCAATCTAATGTGCCACCAGATAGGAGTGGTGTGTTAAGTAGTACTATTCCTATCAGTTTAATCCCTGTTATGTGCCTTTTTTTTTGTTTGGTGTTTGAAGCCACAGTGCAGCACCAGAGGCCAGAAAAATTTGGCATGTACACATGCCTGAAAAATCAGGTATTGTTGCAGCCGCTGCTGTAGCAGCGGCCAGAAAAATTTACGTTTGTTTCCCAGGCAGAAAGTGCCCTAAAACATTGCGGCTTGAACCCTAGTTGGTGGCGGATAAGTCACGCAAGTCATCCGGCATTCAGAGATAAAATACAGCAGAGTGTGGGGGGAGGCGGAGCTAGCCATGAACTGACATGGATGTTTCCTGCTGAAGCTCCACATTTGACCTGGCATTGAGGGAGATTATCGCTGGTCCAGACATGTTTGGACTGACAGAACCAAGTGAGAAGTAAGGGGAGAGAATGGGGAACAAGATTTCATAATTTTTTATGCAGAAAGGAGCTGTTTTGACTGAGTTAGAGCCTTCTATCATGATGCACCCCTGCTGTTTTGCCTGTAAACCCCATACCAGCTATTCTTAACATCACAACTAACTGGACTATCTAATGATCAGAGCAGCCATCAGAGGGGCAGAAGAGCCAGCAGAGGTCATTTACAGGTAGACAGAGGGCATGAACATATGTTTAAGGGATAAAAAGCTGAAATAAAAGCCTTTTAAAAACGGGCCCCTGCTGAATTGCAAGGGAAACCAGGTAGCTATTAAGGCCCTGCCTAAATTTACAGCCTCAGGCCCTTACAATCCTGTTTAGCTACAGAAGATCAAAGATTGGTGTATAGAAACCCTAACTGATGTGTTAAAAGGCTTGGTGTTTGCTGCATTTAACACCTTAATAAGCACACTTACTGGGCCCCTGCATGATTGTATCATAAACCCCATTTGAAGCACAGCATAGATAATCTCAGCAACAGGAGGAATCTGCTTATAAACACAGAGACTGTCAGTTGATAGGGGATTATTACCTGAATTGTTTTTTTTTTTTTGGGATAAAAAGCTGAAATAAAAGCCTTTAAAAACGGACCCCTGCTGAATTGCCAGGGAAACCCTGTAGCTATTAAGGCCCTGCCTAAATTTACAGCCTCAGGCCCTTACAATCCTGTTTAGCTACAGAAGATCAAATATTGGTGTATAGAAACCCTAACTGATGTGTTAAAAGGCTTGGTGTTTGCTGCATTTAACAACTTAATAAGCACACTTACTGGCCCCCTGCATGACTGTATCAGAAACCCCATTTGAAGCACAGCATAGATAATCTCAGCAACAGGAAGAATCTGCTTATAAACACAGAGACTGTCATTTGATAGGGGATTATTACCTGAATCGTTTTATTTTTTGTTTTTTTGTGTGTTTTTTTTGCATTCATCTCATTGCAATTTAAAGTCTGCAACATCATACTATATATATGCCCTGACTGAACTCCACACCTCTCTCTATAACCTGGTATAGCTACTGTTTATCTGCATCACACTATGGCATCCAGGAGAGTCCCCAGGGTGGACAAGGGTACAAAGCCACATGCTACTTCTAGTTCAAAGATGAACACATTCTTTAAAGCTATACACTCTCCAACTGTGGAGGAAGATGATAATTCACAAATGTCTCAAGAAGAGCAACAGGATCCAATTCCTCCTGACAGAGAATCACCTATAACTAAAGCTGACCTTAAGGATCTCCCGACCAAAGCAGACCTCTCCTCTTTTTTTCAAAAGGTCAGCAAGATGCTGAAAGAGGGTTTAACAGAAATAAAGAAAGAAGTTGCAGATCTGGGAGGCAGAGTGGCCTATTTGGAAGAATTAGAGGAAGAGACTACATCCAACATGGAACTAATCAACAGGAAAATGGAGACCCAGGAATCACAAATTGAATATCTCCAATCCAAGCTAGAAGACCTCGACAACAGGGGTAGGAGACAAAATCTACGCATTCGGGGTGTCTCTGAAAAAATCACGAGCGACACTCTCCCCTCACATCTACAAAACATCTTCAAACAACTATTGAATAATCAGCAGCTACCTGATGTAGCAATTGACAGGGCGCACAGAGCTTTAAGACCCAAGCCACGGGATGGAGAGCCTCCAAGGGAGGTTTCACAGATACACTGATAAAGAAGCAATATTAAATGCTACAAGAAAACAACAATCCTTCACTTTGGATGGTGACACGCTTCAATTTTACGCAGACCTCAGCCCTATCACCTTACAAAACCGCAAAGAGGCTATGCTACATGACCCACTAGTCGTACAACAAACCCAGCAAGCTTTGACAGAGTACTTTCAGCTAAACTGCAACTCCACGACGTACACTCCAATGACTTGGTTCGCACATAAGGCTGTTCTCAGGGGGTCGTTGCTGAAACAGAAAGCTATTAAAAAGCGTTCTTCGCTAGCACAATACAAAACACTACTACAGAAAGTACAAACTGACGAAAATTCACATAAAAGTAATCCCCAGAGACAGGATCTTTTGCAGGCGCTAGCCACATCACGATCCCAGCTAAAAAACTACTTGCATAAGGAGGCATGCGTAAAGGCTTTATATCTTAGGAAGATATACTTCCATGGCGGTAACAAATCTGGTACCCTGCTCGCTAGGGCCTTAAAGCGCAAAACATTACACAACTACATTCTCAATATAACAGCAGACGACGGCACGGAAACGTCGGACTCAAATCTGATAGCTAAATCATTCATGACCTACTATGGGAATCTTTACAATCTCCCCTGTAATGAGCGGGTAACGCAAGCAGAATTTTTAGACACTTATATTCAAAGAGCAGATTTGAGTAAGATTCAAAGAGAGGACAAAGAGAGCTTAGACGAACCGATCAAACTACATGAAATACTGAAAGTTATTAATGACCTTCCATCACATAAAAGTCCTGGACCAGACGGGTTTTCAAACAAATATTACAAAACATATAAGGATATCTTAGCGCCACATCTATTAGATTTATATAGGTATATAGATAAGGAAGGACATCTCCCCCCGGAATACTTAGAAGCCCAGATTTCAGTTATTCCCAAACCAGGTAAACCCCCCACGCATCCCGGTAATTACAGGCCCATCTCTTTATTGAACACTGATTTAAAAATCTTTACAAAAATACTGGCTAATAGGTTGAACCGAATACTCCCACAGATTATCCACTCTGATCAGGCTGGCTTTGTGCCTGGTCGAGAGGCCAGGGATAACACCATCAGATCACTTCAATTAATAGATCACGCTAAACATACAAACACGGATATGGTGGTTATTTCCACAGACGCTGAGAAAGCGTTTGATCGCCTAAACTGGGATTTTTTATTTGCTACACTTAGGGAGGTGGGTCTGGGGGAGGGTATGCTTCGTATAATTCAGAGCCTTTATCATGCACCATCAGCAAAGGTTAGAGTAAATAATATGATGTCCGATCCCTTCATTATCCACAATGGCACAAGGCAGGGTTGTCCGCTTTCCCCTATCTTATTCATAATCAGCATGGAAGTCTTAGCACAGAAAATAAGAAATAATCCGCTGGTTTCCGGCATTAAAGTAGGCCCTTTAGATTGTAAACTCTCGCTATACGCAGACGATGTCCTGTTCACGTTATCATCACCCCAGACATCTGTCCCTGAGGTCCTGAAAGTTCTCAAACAATTTGGTGACTTTTCCAATTTCAGGATTAATGAACAAAAGTCAGAAATCTTAAATATCTCCCTCCCACCTCAAGAATTTCAGACCTTGTTACAGTCCTGCACTCTTAAACACCAACCACAAGCGATCAAATATTTGGGGATGTATCTTGCTCCAAACATGAAAGCCCTCCTGGAACTTAACTTCACTAATCTACTTAATACTATATCGACAGATTTAAAGACTTGGAAGGACCGTCCCTTTTCATGGTGGGGTAGACTCCAAATTTTGAAAATGAATGTACTCCCTAGATTGCTGTACGCGATTCAAGCTGTCCCTATCACCCTACCACAGGGCCTCCTTACTCAGATACAACATGTTTTAGATTCCTTCGTTTGGGGTAGCATAAAACCCAGAGTTAAGAAGGCAACTATGTACAGGTCAGCCAGAGAGGGAGGGTTGGGTCTGCCTGGGATAGAAACCTATTATCATGCCACGGGCTTACAGAGAATCATAGAGTGGCACAGAAATAGGGACTCTAAGGCTTGGATTCCAATAATTCACATATACTTCACTCCCCCTCTCCGGGAGCTTTATGTTGGATAGCAGGGCAGAATTGACCCCCATGGTTGAAGGCATACCCACTTTTACACCATGTGTTCGAATTATGGGACACTTTGATAAAGAGATTCCCAGGAATATCAACACTCAGATCACCCATGTCCCCAATTTCCCCGAATGCTGAGCTATTAGGGGGGTAATGTTTGACAGGAATAACCTGAATAATTGGGAGATGGGTTACACGGTTCCCCTATTTAATTTACTCAGTGAGGGCAAACTCAAAAACAGGTTAGACCTTACAGACATCCTAGGTGGAGTTTTTGTTAGGTGGCTAAAATATAACCAAGTTCACCATTTTCTCCATACCCACCCTCTCAAACAGTCACTTACAAGAAATCTCACACCCTTTGAACAGACATGCGCTATGACAAGTTCAGCACATCACACCTTATCATGGGCTAAGAGATTCCTAGTTAATGCACAGAGCTCGAAACTTCCTGATTATATAGAAAGCTGGCATAGGGAATTGAATAAGACTATCACAGAAGCAGAGTGGGTTAAAAATGTTTAATAATACAAGAAAATCTTCATCCTCAGCTAGATTTTTAGAGACAAATTACAAACTCCTGACTTGGTGGTACTTGACACCTATCAGACTTAAATGCATTTTCCCTGCCTCGTCAGACCTTTGTTGGAGGGGTTGTGGGGAAAGGGGGACGATGACACACATATGGTGGGCATGTCCTAAATTGTCACCTTTTTGGCAGGGCATACAGAATATCCTAAAAGTCATAATGGGGCGGGGGGATTCCTATCAGCTAGACCCGACAACGGCCCTACTGAATCTGTTACCTAAATGTAAATGTAAATTAAGAACACGACTAATTCAGTTGGCATTGAATTCTGCTAGGTCCTTAGTCGCTAGGCTCTGGAAATCTCAAATCTCCCCGACCCTAAAGGACTGGCACTCTCACATGACAGATACCTTGAGAATGGAAGAATACGGTTTCTTTAAATCGAATAGGTTAGAATTCTTCCATGATTTAAAATTCATCTGGGATGAAATCCAAAATGATCTGAGGATAGAAGGGGGGAGCTTTACACAAGTTACAGGAGTGACCTAGGAGGAATGACAGGCCTAGTGTTATCTTAGAGAGGTATGGCTGACGTGGTCCCACCCCTGCCTGATACTCTAATAATGACCTCTTTAGCTTAGCACTTCTCTCAAAGGTTGATAGTTAAATACAAAGTCGAGGGATACCACTAGATGTGTAGAATATATACAAAGTGATCTTAAATTAAGAAATTTCGGCATAGTTTTGTTGTTGTTTGAGTTATGTTTTGTACATTGGTGTCATTGTCAATCACCATGCATTTATATGGAGTGGGGTTACTGATATCAAATGGACTTATCACGGACAGTCTAGCTCTACTATTTCATTTTACTATATGGGAGTTTGTTCTCCTTTCTTTTGGAGACTGATGGTTTCTCCCTCTTTTGTTTCTGTTTAAACTTTTGTATCAACAATGACATCCTTTTGTACCATGCTGCTAAATAATGATAATAAAAATGAATAAAAAAAAAAAAAAAAAAATACAGCAGAGTGTGGGGGGGGGGGGGGGGGGGCGTGTCTGAACCACGATCGGGAGCGGTCGCATTTTTCTGGGCTCCAGCGGAACTTCATTTAATCTGCCGGTTATAAGAAGGGCCATACAGCTATCTTACCATTTTCATACACTGTACTGCCGCATTTGAGTGTGGCAACCAATGTTCCCTCTAATTTTTTTTACAGCTGTGCGGAGCTGCTACTGCTCTGAGCAGAATTTTTTTACATGACCTGGTAACTGGACAACACTTTGATATAGAATGACTGTGTGTGTGTGTATATATATATATATATATATATATATATATATATATATATAATTCCAGGCAGAGTATGGCACTCACGATTCCCACATGTGTATATATAGAGGTTACCGTTATTCACTTTCTTGTTATGTCTGAGGAAGGAGGTAATACTCCGAAACGTCACATCTTGTGGGATTAAAAGATATCCTTTATTTAAATACCAGTGAGTGCCTGCTTCTTTTAGTTTTATATATATATATATATATATATATATATATATACACACACACACATACACACATACAAGGTTTGAAAAAGTTGCCCAAGAGCTAGTGGTCCCATGAAAGGGAGGGAGACACAGAGGGAGGAGAGACACAGAGGAAGAGAGAGAGACACATAGGAAGAGACAGACACAGGGGGAGAGAGACACGGGAGGGAGGGGAAGGGAGGGGAGGGGGAGGGAGGGGAGAGGGATAAGGAGGGAGGGGAGAGGGAGGGGGAGGGAGGGGAGAGGGATAAGGAGGGGGAGGGGAGGGAGGGGGAGGGGAGGGGGAGGGGAGGGGGAGGGGAGAGAGGGGGAGGGAGGGAGGGATGGGGAGGGGAGAGAGGGGAAGGGAGGGGGAGGGGAGAGAGGGGGAGGGAGGGGGAGGGGAGAGAGGGAGGGGGAGGGGAGAGGTGGAAGAGTGAGGGGGAGAGGGGGGAAGAGTGAGAGGAGAAGGGGGAAGGGAGAGGAGGAGGAGAGAGGGGGAGGGGAGAGAGGGGGAGGGAGGGGGAGGGGAGAGAGGGGGAGGGAGGGGGAGGGGGAGGGGAGGGGGGAGGGGAGAGAGGGAGGGGGAGGGGAGAGAGGGAGGGGGAGGGGAGAGAGGGAGGGGGAGGGAGGGGGAGGGGAGAGAGGGGGAGGGGAGAGGGGGAAGAGTGAGGGGGAGAGGGGGGAAGAGTGAGAGGAGAGGGGAGAAGGGGGAGGGAGGGGGAGGGGAGAGAGGGGGAGGGAGGGGGAGGGGAGAGAGGGGGAGGGAGGGGGAGGGAGGTGGGAGGGAGGGGAGAGAAGGAGAGGGAGGGGGAGAGGGAGGGGGAGGGGGAGGGGAGAGGGAGAGGGAGAGGGAGGGGGAGGGGAGAGGGAGGGGGAGAGGGAGGGGGAGGGGAGAGGGAGGGGGAGAGGGAGGGGGAGGGGAGAGGGAGGGGGAGGGGATAGGGAGGGGGAGGGGGAGGGGAGGGGGAGGGGGAGAGGGAGGGGAGAGGGAGGGGGAGAGGGAGGGGAGAGGGGGAAGAGTGAGGGGGAGAGGGAGGGGAGAGGGGGAAGAGTGAGGGGGAGAGGGGGGAAGAGTGAGAGGAGAGGGGAGAAGGGGGAAGATTAAGGGGGAGAGGAAGGAAGAGTGAGGGGGATAGGGTGGAAGAGTGAGGGGGAGAAGGGGGAGAGACACACAGAGGGTGTAAAAAATATTTAAGGAAAAGTGTTTGCAATTTTTTTGGAACTCTTCTATATTTCTTTGGGGGGAGATAAACTGCAGATACAGGAAACAGGAAGGATTGAAGGGTTAATCCAGTATTTATAGGTTGAGCTAATCACCGGTCCACAGCAGAATAACACCATGAGTCAGGGACTAGGTTCAACTGTTATTCTGCTGTAGACCCGGTGATTAGCTCAACCTATAAATCATGGAAAGAAATCATGATGCTCCTGCAAACTAACACTGTAGGGAACCAGAACACTAAACTTCAGTATACTTCCTCCAGATAAAGCATTATGTGTAGCCCTCCAGAACAGACCTTACCTTCCCTCCTACATCATGCTTGCAGCTTGCACGATCATCATGCATTATTTGTAGCCTCAGTAACAGGTGTTTAAAGCTGGACGCACTGCCAGCACAGCTGCCATCCACTTCCTTACAGTCATAGGGAGCACAGACCTCGCAAAGCAGCACATTTAACTGACAATGCCAGGAGTGAACCCAGGAAGACTATGTAGTAAGTGTTTGTTAGCTGGGTACTATTAGGGTCACTGCTGCTTTGCGAGGTCTTCGTTAGCTGGGTACTATAAAGGTCACTGCTGCTTTGCGAGGTCTGTGCTCTCTATGACTGTAAGGAACTGGCAGCTGTGCTAGAAGTGCGTCCAGCGATAAGTACCTGTTACTGAGGCTACACCCCCTGCTCCTCCCGCCAATACAGAAGCCCGCGGAAAAAAAAATAAGAATGACTATATGAACTCAGACACTCACCTTCACAAGCTGCCAGCTCAGCAGGACACATTATAATGATGATCGCTATTCGCATCTAAAACTTCCCAACGCTATGTTGCAACAAGCAATCCCCTCACTGCCCCCAATCATGCGCGGCCTGTCTTTATCAATGCGCGGGACTACCCAGATTAATGCGCGGCCGCGCTGCCGCGCACGTTACAGGGAAAACTGGTGGCAACTCATATCTACCTGAAGCTGTATTTTTGAAGCTGCAGCGGGAAATCAGACGTAAGAGGCCTAGTGCGGCGGCACATAATAGGCAGCGCCACCCCCTCGGGTAACCAAGGTTTCTTGCTACGGCTGAGCAGGCTAGCAGATATACCGGAATCTCACTAACAGCACTCTCAACTATTAAAAGATAAAGGGGAAAGGGACAAATAACTAATACCAACGGCAAACAGACGCCAAAAATCACTACGCAATAGGGTCAAAATGGCTGCCGCAGAGGATATCAGCTCTCAGGACATTTTTAAAAAATGAGCATTGGCAAAGATTTGAGGCATTTTGTTTGCGCCTCATTGAGCGCGCACCCCATGATGCATGGCTGTCACAATACCCTGAGAGGGCAACTGAGGGACTTATGGAGTTATCTCTCCAGGAGAAAATACAGCAGTCAACAGATACTCTGGAAACTATTAGCATCTCCCCTTCCAGGCTGATATGTGGCACGACGCAACTGGAGACATCATACTTCATGCAAACCGGAGATATAATCTTAGAGAGGAAAGGTACCACGCTGAAGGGGACTCCTGCTCTTGATGGTACACGGATCGGTCCTCTGCAATCACCGACAAATTTCTTGTTGGTTGCGACCCAGAGGGGTTTTGGGGGGGACCCCCGGGAAGCCGAAGACAAAGGTCAAACACCGCTCCAGCTGGAGGATCCATCGGATGTTGGCGACATCCACAGCTATCTCCCGGAGACAATTGTTCCTAAATACAGGTACTCTCCTACACCGGGTGTTTACGGAGGGTTGGACACCACATACAAAAAAAAGATTTCATGGTCTGTGAACACTGGACTCTATGACACCATACAAAACCCCATGGTCGTTAATAAAATGGGCCCTCTCAGGCGATCAAAGCTCAGGGGACTTGGGACTCTGTTTTTTTTCCATCCGGATGGCACCTGAGATTAAATCTGGGACATGGTCTAATAGTATGCCAACATATTATTTTGTTTAACCCCTTTAATGATCCACTTTGTTGATAACTGTGTTTTTGTTTTTATTGTGACACAACTTTGTTTGGTACAAATGCTATATACCTGTTTGGGTTTTTGTTTTGAATGTAACCTTGATTAGCTTTATTAGACTGACAGTTCTAACCAGTTAAGGGAAATTATTAGAGCAAACAGGGACAGGAGATACATTTCGGCACTCCCATAACAGTCAGCAGGTCTGGCTGTGAAATGGGCACTACCACAGCATTGACAGCAGCTCTATATATACAGTGCCATTAGTGTGAACCAAAGGGAATACTGAGTAGTACACCTCACCTCCACAAACACATAACACCACTAGTTGCTTATCTGACCCCTTTTATAGAATGGATGTTAAACAAATAGAACCTCTAACCAAGGCCATTGGGAATAGACCTGTCATTTAGCAAAATCCCCCTATAGTAAAACTAACCTGCTACTTGCTAACATTATTGAGAGGCACGTGTGCTTTGGATAATCTATGTCGGGCTCCACGGCTTGCGGCCGGAGTTGTGGAGAGAACCTGACGGGCTTAGACGCTAACATGTAGTTCTGACATGTTCCTAGTTGCTTTCTCAGGGAGACATATATGGGGGACCAGTATACATGCAGTGCTATTTCTTGACAGCGAGGAGAGGAATCATGATTGATATCTCTGTATATTTGTATATTGCCTATATAATAATGTAGCAGTTGGGCTGTCTTCTAACTTGTCCCTTGACCTTTTTGTCAGACAGATGGGCGATCCTATCGAGGTTATACACTGAAATAATTATACATGACAGCATAAATACTTTTCTGGCCTTGAGACACTTCAAAAGCAGCTTATGTAATGCCCACCAAGTAATCCTTATAGTATGAGGTGAGACGTAGGATCTCTTTTATATTCATCACCTGGCAGAGCTCTCAATTACAGCACCTGTTACATATTTTAATATCAATACCAAGAGAATGATTCACATTTCATGTTTATTTGCTGTGCTGTGTGCTTGCCCAGTTGTAGTCTTGGCATCTTTATCTCGAGTATCTTCTCTGTTAAAAAAATTTTTATGATGCCACTGTTTAGTTTTACTTATGTTATATGCCTAATATAAACCCCTGTACTTTTATTAAGATAACAAGATAAGGTCCAAGAGTGGCCTGTACTAGTATTTATAGGGGCTGAAAAATGAGGACTATCATTTTTTCTGTACATCAAATGATTGTTGTATTGTTTTCTTTTTATGATCTGTACACATCTCTTTTTCCTCAATAAAATAAATAAATATAAAAAAATCACCCAAAGCCAGTTTATTGAAGAGAGGGGTTTCCAGGCTGTCTGATAAGTATGAACAATTATGAAATTGTCATATTTCACTGAGACTGAATTGTTGTATTTATCATAAATGAATGCAGTGTTTTCCATAACAGGGTGTCATTCTGAATTTGTAGAATTTAGTTACATTGTAAATATGAATTGTTTCTATATACATTTCACTTTTTTCCTCTCAATGCTGTTTAACAGTATAAAATGTATTTAATATTTGTTATACACTTGGCTCTGGCATTAGTTGTATATTATCATTGTGCTGTGTTTTTATCTGCTGTAGGTGGGATTTGTTGCTATGAGATCTTGAATATATTCAGCTCTGGATACTAGTGGTCAAAGGTTGATTATAAAGCACTCAGTGGCAAAAAAGCAAAATGGTTGATGTGATTTAGTTATATTATAAATGATGTCTATATGCTTGTTGCTATTACACACTAGTGTATTTACATATATGAAAAAACAGTCCATAAAGCCTTAGATGGAAAATAAAGTAAAACATCAAACTTTATTTGTGCATAAATATACAATATAATTATACCGTGACTGGCATTTACTGTCTACTTTGCCCTGTTTATCTTTTTCACTTGTATTTACATATATTGTTCATATTAAATCAAAGAGACCTAAAAGTGCAAAAAGAAAAAAAAAAAAAATACAGCAGAGTGTGGACCATTTTTAGCCCAAGGCAGCTCATCTCATCAGGCATTTTTTAGTCAAATGTATCGCTGTCAGTCCCTTCGGGATCCATCCCTCATTCATCTTAATAAAGGTGAGGTAATCTAGACATTTTTGACCTAGGTGACTTCTCTTCTCAGTGACAATACCTCCTGCTGCACTGACAGGACACTTGAAGCGGGGCAGGCAAGAAGTTCTATCGCAAATTGGGATAGCTCAGGCCACAGGTCAAGCCTGCACACCCAGTAGTCAAGGGGTTCATTGCTCCTCAGAGTGTCGATATCTGCAGTTAAGGCGAGGTAGTCTGCTACATGTCGGTCGAGTCGTTCTCTGAGGGTGGACCCCAAAGGGCTGTGGCGATGCGTAGGACTTAAAAAGCTCTGCATGTCCTCCATCAACAACACATCTGTAAAGCATCCTGTCCTTGCCGGCGTGGTCATGGGAGGAGGAGGATTACTTTCACCTCTTATCCTGTTAGATTCCCGTTGGGCTGTCACATCACCCTTATACGCTGTGTAAAGTATACTTTTTAATTTATTTTGGAACTGCTGCATCCTTTCCAACTTGCAGTAATTCGGTAACATTTCAGGCACTTTATGCTTATACCGGGGGTCTAGTAGTGTGGACACCCAGTACAGGTCGTTCTCCTTCAGCCTTTTTATACGAGGGTCCCTCAACAGGCACGACAGCATGAAAGACCCCATTTGTAGAAGGTTGGATGCTGAGCTACTCATGTCCCGTTCCTCGTCCTCAGTGATCTCACTGAAGGTATGTTCTTCCCCCCAGCCACGTACAACACCACGGGTACCAGATAGGTGACAACGAGCACCCTGGGATGTCTGTTGTGTTTGGTCTTCCTCCTCCTCAAAGTCACATTCCTCTCTCTGACTCCTCTTCCTCACAATCCTCTTCCGCAGGTCCAGCAAGCGATGCTGATAAGGCTGTTTCTGGGGGTGATGGTGACCACAACTCTTCCTCTTCACGCTCATCTACGGCCTGATCCAGCACTCTTTGCAGGGCACGCTCCAGAAAGAAAACAAATGATATGATGTCGCTGATGGTGCCTTCAGTGCGACTGACTAGGTTTGTCACCTCCTCAAAAGGACGCATGAGCCTACAGGCATTGCGCATGAGCGTCCAGTAACATGGCAAAAAAAATCCCAGCTCCGCAGAGGCTGTCCTAGCACCCCGGTCATACAAATAGTTGTTAACGGCTTTTTCTTGTTGGATCAGGCGGTCGAACATTAGGAGTGTTGAATTCTAACATGTCAGGCTGTCGCAAATCAAGCGCCTCACTGGCATGTTGTTTCGCCGCTGGATATCTGAAAAGTACACCATGGCCGTGTAGGAACGCCTGAAATGGCCACACACCTTCCTGGCCTGCTTCAGGACGTCCTGTAAGCCTGGGTACTTATGCACAAAGCTGGTGTAGGTATGCTCTAGGGAGCGCCTCAAAGTGGGCAGGGATATTAGAATGACCTTAAACTAATACGTACAGTATAATGCAAATTTAATAAAATGTTAAAAACTTGTGTTAAAATTACTCAACACAACAATGTATCAATTCTCATAAATTAAAATCACAAAAATACACAACAATGTTCATGGATTAATGATTAAAACACAAAAAATAAAAAATGAATAAAACCATATAACCGTTATAACACAATGTGCAGTCCTAAATGGTTAAAATAGTTAATACGGTTGGCAGTCCAAAAATGGCGGTCTCAAGTGCCGGTCTGGCAATATAAATGAAAAAATATATGAAAAAAATATTATTCGGAATATTAAATAAAATAATATATTGTATCTCCAAATGTGGTGGAATGAAAGTAGAGTTCCAAGGTGTGGGTTAATGTTCCAAGTCCTTTATGGGTGATCCAACCTTTGGTAGGTATATCCTGTGTGTGGTAAATGTGAAGGTGTCCAAGAAGGGGATAAAAATATGTGCTTAAAAAATACAACAAAAAATTGGTGTCCTCAAGGTGTAGTGCAGTATAATAAATAGTAAAAAATTGATGAAAAAATAGTAAAAAATTGATAAAAAAATATAAAAATAATACAATAATAAGTGAAAAAATGTTAGTAGATCACACAAAAATAGATAATATTGAGGTGTTTAATAAATCCAAAAAAATATAAAGAGAAGGATTCCCAGTGTACCTGTGGAATACAAAAAACAAATGGTGCAATAACGTTAAATAAGTCCTATACTAAATGAAATGAGGCTTACCATCAATAGCCAATGCGTTTCGGCCCTTCCTTGGGCCTTTCTCAAGACTGTATACACAAAAATAGATAATATTGTATACAGTCTTGAGAAAGGCCCAAGGAAGGGCCGAAACGCATTGGCTATTGATGGTAAGCCTCATTTCATTTAGTATAGGACTTATTTAACGTTATTGCACCATTTGTTTTTTGTATTCCACAGGTACACTGGGAATCCTTCTCTTTATATTTTTTTGGATTTATTAAACACCTCAATATTATCTATTTTTGTGTGATCTACTAACATTTTTTCACTTATTATTGTATTATTTTTATATTTTTTCATCAATTTTTTACTATTTTTTCATCAATTTTTTACTATTTATTATACTGCACTACACCTTGAGGAAACCAATTTTTTGTTGTATTTTTTAAGCACATATTTGTATCCCCTTCTTGGACACCTTCACATTTACCACACTCAGGATATACCTACCAAAGGTTGGATCACCCATAAAGGACTTGGAACATTAACCCACACCTTGGAACTCTACTTTCATTCCACCACATTTGGAGATACAATATATTATTTTATTTAATATTCCGAATAATAATTTTTTCATATATTTTTTCATTTATATTGCCAGACCGGCACTTGAGACCGCCATTTTTGGACTGCCAACCGTATTAACTATTTTAACCATTTAGGACTGCACATTGTGTTATAACGGTTATATGGTTTTATTCATTTTTTATTTTTTGTGTTTTAATCATGGATCCATGAACATTGTTGTGTATTTTTGTGATTTTAATTTATGAGAATTGATACATTGTTGTGTTGAGTAATTTTAACACAAGTTTTTAACATTTTATTAAATTTGCATTATACTGTACGTATTAGTTTAAGGTCATTCTAATATCCCTGCCCACTTCGAGGCGCTCCCTAGAGAATACCTACACCATTTCTGAAAATCTAAAGACAAACTAGGTGTCTTACTCTTTTTGGGGAGCCAGTAGGATATAGGAGAGGCGCTGTGAGAATCCCATCTATTCCAAATACTTATGCACAAAGCGTTGTACGATCAGATTACACACATGTGCCATGCACGGCACATGTGTCAACTTGCCTAAATTCAATGCCGCCACCAAATTTCTTCCATTGTCACTAACCCCTTTGCCAATTTCCAGTTGGTGCGGAGTCAGCCACTGATCCACCTGTGCGTTCAGGGCGGACAGGAGTGCTGGTCCGGTGTGACTCTCTGCTTTCAGGCAAGTCAACGCCAAGGTGGTGTGACGCTGCCATATCCGGGATGTGGAATAGTACCTGGGGAGCTGGGGGGGTGCCGTTGATGTGGAGCAAGGCGCAGCAGCAGAAGAGGACTCAGCCGAGGAGGTTATGGAAGAGGATGGAGTAGGAGGAGTAGAGGAGGTGGCAGCAGGCCTGCCTGCAAGTCGTTGCGGTGTCACCAACTCCTCTGCAGAGCCACGCATTCCATGCTTGGCAGCCGTCAGCAGGTTTACCCAATGCGCAGTGTAGGTGATATACCTGCCCTGACCATGCTTTGCAGACCAGGTATCAGTGGTCAGATGGACCCTTGCCCCAACACTGTGTGCCAGACATGCCATTACTTCCTTTTGCACAATCGAGTACAGGTTGGGGATTGCCTTTTGTGCAAAGAAATTTCGGCCGGGTACCTTCCACTGCAGTGTCCCAATAGCTACAAATTATTTGAACGCCTCAGACTCCACCAGCTTGTATGGTAAAAGATGGCGGGCTAAGAGTTCAGTCAAGCCAGCTGTCAGATGACGGGCAAGGGGGTGACTTTGTGACATTGGCTTCTTACGCTCAAAGATGTCCTTGACAGACACCTGACTGTGGGCAGATGAGCAGGAACTGCTCAAGGCGAGACACGGAGTGGCGGATTGTTGAGAGGGGGAAAGGAGGACAGCAGTGGTTGACGTGGCTGAAGATGCTGGACCAGGAGGAGGATGGTGGCTTTGAGTTTGTGTGCTGCTTGTACTCATGTGTTGATCCCATAGGCGTTTGTGATGTGCTATCATGTGCCTTCACAACGCAGTTGTACCTATGTGGGTGTTGGACTTCCCACGACTCCGTTTCTTTTGGCACAGGTTGCAAATGGCATCACTGTTGTCAGAGGCAGACACACAAAAAAATGCCACACTGCTGAGCTCTGCAATGATGGCATTCTGGTGGTGGCAACCACATGCGTTGATTGGCGTGCTGTCTGGCTGACCCCGGTTGACGATGCATGCTGTCTGACTGTGCCACTAGCTCCTTGCGACGACCTCCCCCTCCTTCCAACTCGTCTCCTCCTCCTCTCTGTCTCCCCATCTGAACTTTCCCCTTCTTCTTCTTCTCTTCTAGCGGGCACCCACGTGACATCCACGGACGAATCGTCATCATCAACCACTTCACTTGTATTTGACAACTCAGCAAAGGAAGCAGCAGCAGGTACAACATCATCATCATCACACCATACATCCATGTGTGTAATGCTGCCTAACTGAGACATATCTACATCCTCTGGCAATAATGGTTGCACATCACTATCACTAATTTCTTCCAACTGATGAGTAAATAACTCCTCTGACAGATCAAGTGAAGCGGCTGTGGTGCTAGTGTTGGTGGTGGCAGCAGGCGGGCGAGTGGTAACTTGAGAGGTGCCCGAAGCTAAGGTGGAGGAGGATGGTGCGTCAAGGTTCTGAGCGGAAGCTGTAGAAGATTGGGTGTCCTGTGTTAGCCAGTCAACTATGTCCTCAGAAATGTTCGAGTTCGGGGTACGTGGCCTCTGAACACTGAGCATTATTCTATGGCCAAAGGGAATCACAGCACCACGAACACGACGGCCCCTGTGGGGTGGACTGCCTCTGCCTGTCATTTTTTTTTCCGATTAGTGGTACTATGCGTGCAAGCTACTGTGACAACAGATATGAGTGGCACTGTGCACTGGCAGAAGTTGGCAGAGTAGACGCTGTAGGCCTGACACACACGCTTGCAGACAACTAACTGCTATTCAATCTATTACAGTCAAAAAAATTTTTTTTTAAATGTACACTACTATTATACCAGATATGAGTTGCACTGGTGTGACACTGTGCCCTGGCAGGCACTGAAACGCACACGTGTGAAGGAAACTGACTGCTATTATTTCACAGTCAAAAAAGTGTTTTTCTTTTTTAAATGTACACTACTGTTACACCAGATATGAGTTGCACTGGGGTGACACTGTGCCCTGGCAGGCACTGAAATGCACACGTGTGAAGGAAACTGACTGCTATTATTTAACACAATCAAAAAGTGTTGTTTTTTTTTAAATCTACACTACTGTTACACCAGATATGAGCTGCACTGGGGTGACACTGTGCCCTGGCAGGCAGGCACTGAAACGCACACGTGTGAAGGAAACTGACTGTTATTATTTAACACAGTCAAAAAAGTGTTTTTTTTTTTTTAAATCTACACTACTGTTACACCAGATATGAGTTGCACTGGGGTGACACTGTGCCCTGGCAGGCAGGCCCTGAAACGCACACGTGTGAAGGAAACTGACTGCTATTATTTAACACAGTCAAAAAAGTGTTGTTTTTTTTTAAATCTACACTACTGTTACACCAAATATGAGTTGTACTAGGGTGACACTGGGCCCTGGCAGGCAGGCCCTAAAACGCACACGTGTGAAGGAAACTGACTGCTATTATTTAACACAGTCAAAGAAGTGTTGTTTTTTTTTTTAATCTACACTACTGTTACACCAGATATGAGTTGCACTGGGGTGACACTGTGCCCTGGCAGGCAGGCCCTGAAACGCACACGTGTGAAGGAAACTGACTGCTATTATTTAACACAGTCAAAAAAGTTTTTTTTTTTTTTTTTTTTTAATCTACACTACTGTTACACCAGATATGAGTTGCACTGGGGTGACACTATGCCCTGGCAGGCAGGCCCTGAAACGCACACGTGTGAAGGAAACTGACTGCTATTATTTAACACAGTCAAAAAAGTGTTGTTTTTTTTAAATCTACACTACTGTTACACCAGATATGAGTTGCACTGGGGTGACACTGTGCCCTGGCAGGCAGGCACTGAAACGCACACGTGTGAAGGAAACTGACTGCTATTATTTAACACAGTCAAAAAAGTGTTGTTTTTTTTAAAATCTACACTACTGTTACACCAGATATGAGTGGTGGCACTGGGCAAGTGGGCACAGTATACGCTGTGAGCCTGACACACACGCTGGCAGGCAGGCAACTGCAATTAGATTACACAGGAAAAAAAAAAAAGCAGACTGATGTTCTAGCCCTAAAAAGGGCTTTTTTTTGGGTGCTTTCCTTACAGCAGAGATCAGATGAGTCCTTCAGGACTGTAGTGGACACTGAATACACTAGCCTAGCTATCGATTTCCATATTAACTCAGCAGCAGCTACACTGTCTCTCCTCTCACTAACAATGCAGCTTCCGAATGAATCTAAAATGGATGCTGTCCAGGAGGTAGGAGGGTCTGGGAGGGAGGGTCTGCTGCTGATTGGCTGGAATGTGTCTGCTGACTGTGAGGTACAGGGTCAAAGTATTACTCAATGATGATGAATAGGGGGTGGATCGAACATTGCATATGTTCGCCCGCCGCGGTGAACGCGAACATGCTATGTTCACCGGGAACTATTCGCTGGCGAGCTATTCGCAACATCACTACTCTCTTCCTCTCTACCTGAGTGCTTTGGTATATCACATTTCTTACCGTCCTGTAAGACCCAAACTACAAACTCCTGATCTAAGTCTCTAGTAAGGCTATTACCTTGTGTGAAGCGAAACTGGCATAGCTCAATACAGTTAAATAGCATAAATAACTCTGATTTTTCCTGTAGAACGGAACAGAAAAAACAACAAAAAATGCATAATGTAAAATGTATATTTGGCATTAACATAACGTGTAGGAGATGATACTATGTGTCTCATAACATTATCTCAATTTTCTATAGGTGGTGTGGCATACCAAGTGAGATTCAATCGGCAATAGTAAGAAAAAAAAAGAAAAAATATATACCTGTGACATATATTTTAATAGTCTCATATCATTGTCTATCGTAATTTATATGTGAAACATATAGCCTCCATGACATTGCCAAGGCAACGCCCAGGAAGATGTCTTACCAGTCTTTCATATTCGGCATATCTCTGGGCAGTTATAATCCAGAAGTGAGATCAGGTTCTAGATCTCTTGTTATTAACCTTTGTCCAAGTGGATTTCTTGTGTGTTTAGATTGGAGCTTGTGTCCCTATTTTCTCCCCAGGGTCAGCATCGGGTGGAATATCCGGTGTTTCTAAACCAAAGCTTCTACAAACCTCAGGTATCTCATGGATTGTCTTTGATTGTAGTCACTTTGCCATCCTTAAGTATATTGAGGGCAAAAGGAAAGCCCCAGCGGTAGGGAATTTGGTGTTTTCTGAGCAATGATGTTAATGGCCTTAGTCTCCCGCACAAGTCTTGGAAAAATTGTACCACATTCCCTTGGTATTTGAATGTAGGATTCTTGCAAGATGCATTTAAAAATGTTTCCTTATCAATAAATTTGAGGAATTTGATGATCACATCTCTTGGTGGCCTAGCCCGAAGTGCTCTGTGGGGCTCTCTCAAATTGATAGTCTGTGTCGTCTGTAGCCATTGTAATAGCTTTAAAGAGGCCCTGCAGATAAGGGAGAAGGTCTGATGCATTGATTGATTCCGGTATGCCCTTTTTTTTCACAAATTTGATCTTCTGTTGCGATTTTCAACATCTTCCATCTTGTACTGAAGATCAATTATTTGTTGTTGATGGAGGGCAATTTCTAGTGTATCATTTTTAATGTCTGATAGACTGTTGGTTACTGTGGCATGGAGACCATCAATTTTGTCCCATAGTTTCTCAAAGTTCATTGCAATGTCTTGTTTCGATACTAACAGGGTGATATCAGCTTTAGTTGCAGGTGTCTGGGCATCTAGGGATTTACATTGCTCAGATTCCATATCAGAGTCACCCTCTGTCTCCATAGTTGTGGCTTCTATTTGTTTGCTAGGTATATTGGGTCTGAGAAATGTGTCCATGGAAGTCAGTTTATTACCTTTCTCAGGTTTCTGAACTCTTCTGGAAGACATCTTAAGTTTAGAAGTAGTTGCTGTTTACCCAGATCGCAGCACAGTCCTGTGTGTAGTGGCAAATTTATGTATAAAGTGTTTTAATTCTTATTATCTCGAAAGTCACCAATATAAGTGTTCCCTTCACTGGGTGCAAGAGGGAGTAAATAAACTTTAAAAGTATGTTAAACTGAGGCTTGATGTGTGTCTCTAGATTCCGGTGGACTTATAACATTACCAACTTTGCAAATGGGATTTGATGTTCTCACTATACAATTCTCCAGAGGCACGCTTAAATAGACCACATTCAGCATATCTGCGGCTTGGGGTACCAGGTGTTCATATATTTAACAGGTTAGGGTAAGACCCGTATTGCATAGCCACAACTACAGCAGTCACGTGCGTTTTTAAATGTAGCGTGTCTTGCTTGTATCCCACCGCTGCCTTTATAGCACTCTGGCAGTTACTCCTTCATTTCCCCACAACTGAATTACTATCCCCAGTACCAAACAGTGTCATAGCTATTGCCACCTCTGCTTCAACAATGCTCACCCCTCAGCAGACACCGGCCACATCAATGACAAGTCCGTCTGTACTCTTCTCGGTAGCTGCGTAATGCACCTAAGATGGTGCCTGCTGTGTTTGCTCCCACCTCATCTGAGTCTCAAAAGTTGCTGCGTGTAGTTGCGGTGACCGGAGTCTTCAAAAAATACAGCCAGGATATATCCCTGTCACTTAACCTGGAGTGTGCTTGCCTTTTTTCATTCCGCCTCAGGACATTAACCACCTTCTTAGTGTACCATACTCCAGAGCTCCGGTCACACACAACCATTGCTGTGCGCTGCTTGGCTCCGCCCCCCAATAGGGATGATTTAAAGGGACAGTCTACACCAGAATTTTTGTAAATAATTTTTATTTGAGGAAAAACACAAGATACAAAAAGAAAAAACAAATACAATGCAGTTGTGACATTTTCAAAGATACAATCAGCAGGTAAAAGTGGTAACAACAATGTGGAGTCAAGGGTATCATTATAAACAATATTCAAATGTAGCATAAAATGTCAGGTAATCTTTTCCTCAATTTTATATTGATAAAGAACATTACAATAACAGTACAGGTAAGTGGGGATATTTGCTCTCATAAGGTAGTCTCAAATAGTGTAGTAGGGTAATAAATGTAGAAACATAAACACAAAAGAGAGTTGACACTAGAAGAAAATAAATAAATAGATGGAGGATTAGGTAAGTAGGATATTGAGTCAGAAAGGAAGGTGGCAAATAGGGGTATATAGTAGGAGAGAATTAGTTAGATGTTGCATTGGTGGGAATTTATCTCAGAAGGCAGCGGCCATGATTGAATTAATGTCAGACTGGATTAGTTGGAGAATTTTTCCCACCAAGGGGCCCAAGTAGCTTGGTAAAAATCTAGTTTATCAAGTGCTGAATGGGAGTAAGCTTCCATTTTTGATATATAGTTGACTGTAGCTATAATCTGTGAGGTGCTAGGAGGAGAAAGTTGTTTCCATGCTTTAGCAATTTCTAACTTAGTAGCCATCCGGAGATAAATGGATAATGCTTTATGTGTAGGCGAAAGAGGTGGGAAGTTGAGGTGAAGCAGGCCAGTTTGGGGACTCAGCTGAAAAATAATGCCCAGGGAGTGTAGTAGGTTAGTTACCCAGAGCCAAACAGAGGAGAGCCGGGGGCAAAACCACCAGATATGAGCCTGGGTTGCGAGTTGACCACAGCCTCTCCAGCAGGCAGGAGAGTGGGAGGTAAATATTCTGTGAAGGGTTGCTGGGACTAGGTGCCAGCGGACTGTAATTTTGTAATGGAGTTCCCAAAGGGAAGTGCAATGTAACAACTTTCTAGTGGACTTCAGTTCTCTATACCAGGAGTCGGCGTCGGCTGTGAAGTTGAGTTCAGTTTCCCAGGCTATAAATTGGGAAACTTTTGGTTGAGAGGAGGGGTCTAGTAATATCTCATAGTGAAATGCCAAGGTGCCCCTAGTCTTGTGGGATAAGGACCATCGCTGTTCCCATTTTGTAACTGTTCTGATGCATTCTCTAGGGAATCCCCAAGACCTGACTATGGAAGAGAGTCGGAAGGCCTCAAATTGTAACTGAGCTGGAATGCGGAATTTATTACAGATCAACGTGTGAGAAATACCACCAGAAGGATCATATAGGTCCATAATACGGTCAACTCCAAAGGAGGACCAGGAGTGGACATGAGTGTCAGGTAAACAAAAAAGAACACTAGCTATAGTTTGGCACGGGGAGGGGTGAGGAGCAATTGAGGTCGAGTGTCTGGTCTGATCCCAAAACTTAAGGGTGTCCAGAATCACCGGGTGTGTGGTAACGAGATTTTCCCAATAATGAGAAGGGATCCAAGGAAGGTCTATTAATCTAACTCCCGAAGGGAGAAGAGACCGTTCAATATCCCTCCACCGGGCATGGTTATCAGTGCAACCCCATTCGATCAAATGGGCTAAGCGTGCAGCTTGGTAGTAAAGAATGATATTAGGCATACCTAGGCCCCCCCTGTCACAAGGTCTTTGAAGGGTTCGTCTCGACGTACGAGGTCTCTTACCTTTCCAAACATAGTTGGTGATAAGGCTCTGGAGTTTATTTAGTAGCGGGTGGGGAAGATTAAGTGGGATGGTGCGAAATAGGTAGATAAGCTTCGGAATATAAGACATTTTAATGGCCGCAATTCTACCAGTCCAAGAGATGTCTCGAAGATCCCATGAGTCTAATAACTTTTTCCATTCAGGAAGTCTTTCTGTAAAATTCTTAAGGATAACTGTGGAGACATTGGGAGAGAGATGGATGCCAAGTAATTTTAGGGAATGGGGGGACCACTGGAACCTATATCTTTCGCGTAGAGTGATGAGATCCTGCGGTTCAACATTAATGTGTAGAGCTTGGGTTTTGGCTAGGTTAAGTTTGTAATAGCTTAGGGCCCTGAACTTAGATATGAGTTTGAAGACAGCAGGGAGTGACCTAAGCGGGTCAGTGAGTAAGAGAGTGACATCGTCCGCATATAGAGAGATGGTGTGTTGACTGGAACTAACAGGTAAGCCGGAGATATTCGGATCAGTTCTTATGGCTTGTGCTAGGGCCTCGATGGAGAAGGCGAACAGGAGAGGGGAGAGGGGGCAGCCCTGTCTCGTCCCGTTGGTAATGTCAAAACTATTGGATTGAAACCCTATTCCTTTAACTCTAGCAGACGGACAAGAGTATAAAGCCTGAATCGCGATAATGAATTGTTCCGGAATTCCAAAGGCGCGAAGGGTTTCCCACCTCACCCTGTCAAAGGCTTTCTCAGCGTCTAATGACAGGGCTAACGTGGGGGTATCCCCATTAGCGCTTTCCAGCAGAATGTCTAATATGCGCCGTGTAGCGTCGGGGCCTTCTCTTCGGGGGATAAAACCCACTTGATCCGGGTGTATCAGAGTGGGTGTAATTTGGGCAAGCCGATTTGCTAATATCTTGGCGTAGAGTTTAGTATCGATATTAAGCAAGGAAATAGGGCGGTAGCTCCCACAGTCTTGGGGGTCCTTGCACGTTTTTAGAATAGTGGTAATGTAACTCCTTTCGGAAATTTCCTTTGTTGAACACCTCGTTGAAAACCTTGCAAAGTATTGGAGAAATTTGAGGGGAAAAAGATTTATAAAATTGACTCGTGAAACCATCTGGGCCCGGGGACTTGGCAGTTTTAAGATCCCTAACAGCTAAGGTGACCTCTTCAAGAGAGACAGGAGAAATGAGAGCCGCTGTATCCGCATGGTCTAATTGGGGAAGATTTAGGGAGGCTAAATATCTGCGTATGTCAGCTGGGTCAAGAATTTTCGTAGAGTCTGAGGAGTCTAAATTATACAGTTGGTAGTAATAAAGTCTAAAGGCATCTCCTATATCAGCTGGAGACGTAACACAGCCAGAAGGGGTGTTTATGGAGGTGATTTTGGCTTGCGCAGTCCTATTTCTCAGTTTCCTGGCTAACAAGGTAGAGACCTTGTTATTATTATGGTAATAAACTTGTTTGAGTTTATTCAACAGACGTTGAGTTTCGTCAATCTCTAAATCTTTTATCTGTCTGGAGATCTCCAAGAGTTGATCATTTACTATGGGGGAGTAGGAGTTAGAAAGTTTAAGTTTCAGGGTTCTGTGTTGACAGTTAAGAGATGCAAGTGAGGCTCCTCGTGCTTTCTTAATCTGGTTTTGTTTGCTAATAAAGAAACCTCTAAGATATGCCTTCAGAGTGGCCCAAAGGACCTCCTCCGAGAGAAGAGGAGTGCGATTGATACTTAAAAAGGTGGTGAGTGTTGATAGAGTCTCCACCTTGATCCAAGGGATGGTGACTAAGAAGTCTCTGAGTCGCCATGTCATACTTACAACAGGCGCAGGTGGGTTACCTATTTCGATGGTCAGGGAATCGTGGTCTGACCACGAGATGACTGAAATTGTTGCGTCCGATACCGTATACAAGAGACGTGAACTTAAGAAAAAGAAATCAATTCGGGTGTGTGATTTATGGGGAGCTGAATAAAAGGTGTACTCTCGTCTATTCGGGTGTGTCGCTCTCCAGACGTCATAGAGGTCATACTGTTTAATTAGGTTTTGAAAGGCATTAGCAAGCGGGCGTAGTGTCCTCTCCGAGGTGGAGATTGGGGGGCCCATTCTATCAACTAGAGGATTCCAAATAAGGTTAAAATCTCCACCCAAGATCAGTTCCCCCTGGGTCACAGCCGAGACCGACTCCAGAAGTAATCTAAGAAAACGAATTTGTCCTGAATTGGGAGCATAGATATTTACCAGTGTAAATAATTTGTTATTGAGTTTACAAATTAAAATTAAAAAGCGTGCTTGGGTGTCTTTTTCTACATAGATCTCTTCATACGTACTAGAAGAACCTTTCAATATAGCGACCCCTCTAGATTTGGAGTGAAAGGACGAGGTAACTACCGTAGGAAATTTCCTGTATGTATGTGTGAAATCTGTGCTATTTAGCCAGTGTGTCTCCTGAATAAAGGCTACGTCAATTTTGTTACGTGCAAGCATGTTAATCATTAAACTACGTTTGGTCGGGGAGTTAAGCCCTTGGGAATTAAGGGTAATAAACTTCAATTCTGACATTGTGGAAGTTGGATTATGTTTCTTTAGGTTAAAGTTTAGGAGTCTACTGGAGAGTGATATTAAAAAGAATGAATTCTTGTTAATTACGAAGAGCCCACTTAAATGAGTTAAGGGAAGGGGATGCAGCGGGCAAGAGCCGCTCGAATTGGGGGATAAAAGGGAAGTGGGGGGGGGGGAGAGCAACGGGAGGCAGGAGTTGCTTAGCTTATAGACTTTTGATGAGAATGTTACGTGGCGAGGAAAGAAAGATGCAGACCTTAGAGCATAAGAGAGGAGTAAGGAGAAAGATAAAGAGAAATCTGGAGGGGAGGGTTAACAGAAAGAGGGGGCTTAGTGTTAAGTACTGTGAGATAATATTAGTGGAGGTTATAATTGGAAAGGGTCTAGTGTTATAAGGTCTCTGACTAGAGCACTATGCACCCACGAGAGGGAGGAAAGGTAATGCACTTAGTATATGTGGGGTATAGTGAAACTGAAACAGTAATAGCTGAAGGGGGAGAGGGGTGCCTGACTGAGGCTCTACTGCACTTGAAAGGTTGAAGTGAGGAAGAAAAAGAATGATCTCAGGATAACAACGTTGAGTAGAGACTAACTATGAATGGGGGTATGTCTGCCTATTACAAACAGCGTGTGATACAAGAACCATAAATAACATTTCAAACATTGCAATTATTTTAAATACAACATACAAAACAAGGTAAGAATAAACCAAAACCAAAATGTCAGAAGGAGGATTTCTTGAGAGAATTCACTGCATTTCTATATTAAACAAATAAGGATTAAGAAAATAAGATGACAGTGATGTGTAGATCAGGAGAGTAGCTTTACCTGGTGTGTAATAGTGAAGGTGGGATAAAAACTTAGGGGGTTAGAACTACTATGTGGAGAGTGAGGCATATATTAGCTTTTTGGATGAAATTCGGTTTATCTTAATGTGGTAAAGGTGTAGTGAAGAGATGTAAGTGAGGTAAGGGGGTATAAGGGCAATGTGTAGGGAAAAACCACTTTTCATCTAGCTCAAAATAATAAGTGCAAGGTAAGTTAAGTGAATGAGCACATGTGATCTGTAAGTGTACTCGGGTCTGAGCTGAAAGAGAGCTCTAAAAGTAGAGGTAGGGATTGAATAAGCAAATTGTATGCAGTGTGGGGTGATTAGATGTAACCATGTAGTATGAACTACGAAACAATAAGAATCAGGAAACAAAAGCTAGAGGAGGAATTCCAAACATTAACCATTACAAAGTAAATTTACATTTACATTACCCATCCATCCACTTCAAGTCTCTGTTGGCTGAGAGTCCAGAGAAATAGACAGAGTCTTCAAGAGGGGAACCTCTGGAGGAAGAGAGGGGCAAGTATAACATATGGACATGGTAAATGGAAGGGGGGCAGTCCGGTAGTTAGAGTACTTTGTAGGATTCAGCAAGGTGAGTTACAGCATTTTGCGGATTGAGAGTGTCTCTTCACATCTGGGATCTCTTCAGGGGTGGAGGTGGTGAGAGAGCTCCTCTGGAAGGATGAAAACTGAAAGCTCGTTGTTGAGATCGCCAGGGAGCAGCTGTGGGGTTGAGCTCCTTTAAGGTGTCCTGGGGGACAGAAGGAAGGTTGTCAGCCGTAAGAAGTTTCAGGGACTGTAGAACTTGGAATCCCTGTTCAAGAGTGGTGATGGTGTAGGAGGAATCATTAAATTGAAAGAATATGCGCACAGGGAAACCCCATCTGTATTTGATGCCATTATTACGAAGACATTGAGTAACTTGGTGAAAGAGTCTTCTTCTGGACAGAGTATGGGTAGAGAGATCTGGAAAGATCTTTATGTCCTGAAATGGCTCTTTCAATATCTTATTCTGGAATGAGGCCCTGAGGATCCTTTCTTTAAATGTAAAGTAATGTAGCCTCACGATTACATCTCTGGGGGAGCCCATGGGTGCATTCCGTGGTCTAAGACCTCTATGAGCTCTGTCAATAAGGCTTTCTTGAAGGGGAGTGGGACCCAAAAGCTCAGTAAAGAGGGATTGTAGATGAGTAGGTAGCTCCGAAGGATTAACTTCCTCAGAAATACCTTGTATTCTGAGGTTGTTGCGGCGCGATCTGTCCTCCTGATCTGCCAGTTTGGTCTCCAGACCAGAAATCATTTCAGCAAGTGACTGGGCGTAAGTTAACAGATTGGAATGGTCGACATGAAGATCCTCCTGCTTCTTTTCCAGAGAATCTGTTCTCTCCCCTAATTGGGAGATATCCCTCTTCAGCTCAGACACTGATGCTTTAAGTTCTTGCTTCAGGGAGGTATAGTGTGAGTCCATTTTGGTTGAGAGATCTTTAATGGATTCAAGAATTGAAGAGGAGGAGTGGGACACTCTCTCTGCAGAAAGGGAGAGAGGACGAGATGAATCCTTGGCAGAAATGATGGAATCTCTTGAGTCGTCATCCGATAAATCTTGGTCAAATGTATTCTTATGTGAGAAATGATCTGATATAGTCCTTTTTGGCATGTCCCCATGCTTCTGTTTCTTTTTCTGTGAGTGGGCCATCTTACTCATAATAAATCCAGTAAATTGGAAATGCTGTTGAGAGGTTCTAATTATGAGATCAGTAACGTGTCGTGAAGCAGAGAGTAAATGTCAGGCACCCCTCTAGGCAGTGGAGCCTAGCCCAACATGGGAAAGTGAGCTGCTAGTGAAAAATTAGGTGTGCGGACTAGTAGAAGTCTCTCACTGACACAGAATTATTCCTGCCCTGACTTCAAGCAGATGTTAGTTGTAGACGTGCTGTGAGGGTGGGATTGTCAGATGACTCTCTCCCCGGGGAGTTGCTCTCTGCCGAGCGAGTAAGGAAAGGGGAGTATGGGGTATGACCCGTGGGCACAGTGGGCCGACGGGAAAGGGGGGGTAGAGAGGTCTGGTGTGTATAGCAGCGGTTAGTGTAATCTTATATATAAAACATGCGCAGAGCCCCACTCTGATTTATTTATTAGGCAATAGAATGTCCGCACCTCATATAACAGGGATTCCAGGAAAGGGCTATAGTTGTAGGCTGATCTCTTGAAGTAGGGTAAAAGATCTGTTGTCTGTTATGTACAGAATGTAGGTTTATCCCATGTGGGAGCAACTTTTCATATTGGCTGGATCTGCTGCTGTTTCTGTAGTCTTGCTGGTCTGAATAATGAATGGGGCCACACTCTAGATATTATGCCCAGTAGTGGAGCGTCAGGGAAATTTACAGGGGATTATATAGCAATGTTGTCAATCAAAGTTCAGCAGTGATTGTGGCCTGTTTTTAACTTGCAATAGTCTGTTAACTAATATGTGAGGTGATGGAGTTATGCCCCACGTGAGGACTGCTTACCCCAAAGGTTATGTCTGTATCCTCACCCGTAGGCCCCTCAGGTTGGAGAGCTGTGAGAGAGGTGACGGCGAGCTCAGATATGTGTCCCGATCTGAGTCGGAAGATTCCCTGTGTCCGCTGAAGCTGGAGAGAGGTGTGAGGCACTAGCGCAACACCGGGAGATCTGGAAACACCGGTAGCACGAGAGAGTTGTCTGCCCTCCCACTCGCTCCGGACAGCTGCGGTCCTCCAATAACTGTGCGTGGCGGCTGGAGACACCGGTATTTGTTAGTGCAGTCCCTGGGGCAAGTGAAGGGAGCTGTGAGCCCAAGACAGCAACACCGGAGAGCTGGAAATAGACTGCAGACATAAAAGTTATAAGTCCGGAAGTTTGTAGTGTAGATTGAAGAGCGCCACAGGGACGTGTGGCGCAGTAAAAATTTCCCAAAGAAATTAGGATAGCTGGGGGTTTGAGCGAAATCTAAGTTTGCAAAACACAGGGTAATAGTCTTTAAGCAGTTAGAGAGGTAGGGTGTGATAAATAAACCACTTTTAAAGGGTAAAGGAATAAAAAAAAACGTTGGTCTGCAGAGCTCCTCTTTAGTGCGACCACTTCCTAGAACGGCAAACTCCGCCTCCCTACACCAGAATTTTTATTGTTTTAAAAGATAGATAATCCCTTTATTACCCATTTCCCAGTTTTGCATAACCAACACAGTTATAATAATATACTTTTAACCTCTGTGATTATCTTGTATCTAAGCCTCTGCAAACTGCCCCTTTTTTCAGTTCTTTTGACAGACTTGCAGTCTAGCCAATCAGTGCCTGCTCCCAGATTACTTCACGTGCACGAGCACAGTGTTATCTATATGAAATATGTGAACTAACACCCTCTAGTGATGAAAAACTGTTAAAATGCGATCTGAAAGAGGTGGGCTTCAAGGTCTAAGAAATTAGCATATGAACCTCCTAGGTTAAGCTTTCAACTAAGAATACCAAGAGAACAAAGCAAAATTGGTGATAAAAGTAAATTGGAAAATTGTTTAAAATTACATGCTCTTTCTGAATCATGAAAGTTTATTTTGGCCTAGACTGTCCCTTTAATATTCAATGTAAAGTTAGCGGGTTGTTAGGTTTAGGGGTTAATATCTGATTTTAATTTATGGCGATGTGGGGGGCTGGCGGTTTAGGGGTTAATAGGTTTAGTAAGTGGTAGCGATGTGGGAGGCCAGGGGTTTAGGGGTTAATACATTTATTTAGTTGTGGTGGGTTCCGGGAGCTGCGGGATAGGGGTTAATATATTTATTTAGTTGTGGCGGTGTCTGGGAGCGGCAGAATAGGGGTTAATACTTTTATTTAGTTGCGTCGGGGAGCGGCGGAATAGGGGTTAATACTTTTATTTAGTGGTGGCGGTGCTGGGTAGCGGCAGAATAGGGGTTAATAACAGTATGTAGGTGGCGGCGATGTCAGGCGGCAGATTAGGGGTGTTTAGACTCGTGGCTTATGTTAGGGTGTTAGGTGTAAACGTAATTTGTTTTCTACCATAAAAATCAATGGGATATCTGGCAGCATCGAACATAAACTTTCGCTGCTTTAAGACTCCCATTGATTCCAATGCATCCGCGGCCTCCAGGGTGGCGGGTTGAAAACCAGGTACGCTGGGCTGGAATAGTGGCGAGCGTATCTGTTACAACGTTGATAACTTGCAAAAGGTGTCAGATAGTGCCAAATTTTTATTCGGAACATCTATAATGGCATAAACATCGATCTGTGTAGGATTGAGACCGGCGGATCGTATGTTACGTCACAAATTTCAACTTTTGCCGGTCTGTAGGCTTTGATAACTAGGGCGAATCAGGCTCTCCACAATTACGCTGCGGAATTCCAGCGTATTTGCTGTTGACAGCTTGATAAATAGACCTCAGAGCATACAATTGTAAAAAAAAAAGTTTGCAATTTACATCTATTATCAAATTTTCTAAGGTCTCATGATGTTCTTTGTTGAAGAGAATCCCTAGGTAGGTAGCGCCCATATGCCTTGAGAACTATATGGCAGATGTTTTGCAAGAATGCTTTGAGCACTAGATAGCAGCAGTATTTGTACAATGTAAATCATTGTTATAAGCAATTCTTATAAACTGCTGCTATATAGTTACCCAGACACAGATACACTCCTGAGCCTACCTACCTTCTTTTCAACTAAAGATACCAATATAATAAAGTCAATTTAATAATAGAAGTAAATAAGAGAGTATTTTTTTAAATTGTACATTTTGTCTTAATCATGACAGAAAAAAAACTTGTATGGTTTTGTTACATAAAATGAGACGCAAACTTATTGACTGTGATTATAATTATAAAATTGTGTTTGATAAAATTCAAGAATTGTGCATACAGACAGATTAATTGGCTTGAATAAAAGTGCAAGGAAGCTAAGACTAAACAGGTAAACCTTATAAAAACTTTTGCCCCTATCAATGGGCAATTGGAACAGGCAGTGAGAGACTACCAGGGACTGATAAACTCAGGTTCCTAACTTTCATGAATGCACCTATGGCATACAAAGAACTTGAGAGATTTGTTGGCCACAAATTACCCAAAACCATGCTGCAAGTCATACAATTCTCACATTTAATACAACCAGGCTTGTATTGTTTTAGCCATATAGGGGCCGAATTATAAAGCTCCGAAAGACCGCTGCTTCATAACTTGACCACCTGCTCTGAGGTTGCAGACAGAGATCAACCCAATCGAATATGATCGGGTTGATTGACACCCCCTGCTAGCAGACGATTGGCTGCAAATCTGCAGGGGGCGGTATTGCACAAGCAGTTCTGGTGAACTGCTTGTGCAATGATAAATACCGACAGCATACGCTGTCTGCATTTATTGCTGTGCAGCGTACATGATACGCTACACTTTATCATGTCCACTCGAACTTTGATAAATATGCCCCATAGTCTTTTTTTTGTAACATCCTTATATCTGGCGCGTCCTTCCAAGATCCTCATAGGGATAAACTCTACAAGATATCTGTAAAGGATTGCCTTGGGAACTTTATTAGTAGGCTAAAATGCAATTGCAGGAAAACCCAAAGGTCCGATGATGTAGTCTCTTAGAGAGGAGATGAGAAAAATGAAGCCAGAAGAAAAGGTCAAAAATCAAAACCCAGGTATCACTACAAACAAACTTGAGGCCAATAGTCTGTAATGTTCCATACTGTTCAGGGTTAGCACAGCCCTTTTTCTCTGTGCAACACGGGTTGGGGTACTCGTTACCAGATTTCTCCTGTGCTCTTTACCTGTGGGACCTAATGTGATTGCCTGCAAGGTAAGTGATCCTGACTATATCATATCAGCTAACATGTGCCTCTGAATTTGCCATATATATTATAAATTGTCTATGTTTATTGTTATCTGTGGGAAAAACAACTAGAACTTTCCGGAAACTTATGGCCAATCACAAGAGTGTGATTAGAGATGCCATTAAAATGGCAAATCTGAACAGCCAGTGGCATACCACTTTGTGCAAGAAGGGCAAGTATTTAGAGGTGAGGTTGATCTACCACTTTGATACAGTGACTCCAAAGAGTCTGAATACTGTTTTGGACTTGGGGTATTTCTTTGGAGAATAGTGGCAATGCAGAAGTTATTTTCAGTATCAGGAATGACATAAAGAGGGCATGTAATTATTTTAATAAAGAATATACAGGAAATCTTAGTTGAATATATAACTTACTATCACCTAGATTTAGAGTTTTGCGGCCAAAGGGGTGCGTTAGCTATGCGTGTTTTTTTCCCCCCGCACCTTTTAAATAACGCTGGTATTTTGAGTTGTCTGAATGGCTGCGTTAGGCTCCAAAAAGGGAGCGTAGAGCATAATTTTCCGCAACTTCAACTCTCAATACCAGCGTTGCTTACGGTAGCGGCCTGCTTGAAAAATGTGCTCGTGCACGATTTCCCCATAGGAAACAATGGGGCAGTTTGAGCTGAAAAAACCTAACACCTGCAAAAAAGCAGTGTTCAGCTCCTAACGCAGCCCCATTGTTTCCTATGGGGAAACACTTCCTAAGTCTGCACCTAACACCCTAACATGAACCCTGAGTCTAAACACCCCTAACCTTACACTTATTAACCCCTAATCTGGCGCCCCCTCTATCGCTGACCCCTGCATTATATTATTAACCCCTAATCTGCCGCCCCCAATGTAGCCGCTACCTTACCTACACTTATTAACCCCTAATCAGCCGACCGGATCTCGCTGCCACTATAATAAATCTACTAACTCCTAAACCGCCGCACTCCTGTCTCGCAACCCCTATAATAAATTTTATTAACCCCTAATCTGCCCTCCCTAACATCTTTGACACCTAACTTCAAGTATTAACCCCTAAAGCTAAGTCTAAGTCTAACCCTAACACTAACACCCCCCTAAGTTAAATATAATTTAAATCTAACGAAATAAATTAAATCTTATTAAATAAATTAATCCTATTTAAAGCTAAATACTTACCTGTAAAATAAATCCTAATATAGCTACAATATAACGAATAATTATATTGTAGCTATTTTAGCATTTATATTTATTTTACAGGCAACTTTGTATTTATTTTAACTAGGTACAATAGCTATTAAATAGTTATTTACTATTTAATAGCTACCTAGTTAAAATAATTACAAAATTACTGTCAGCCGCTCAGGAATCAATCCGGGATGTAACCCAACTGCTAGCGTGAATTGAAAGCACACGCTAGCACACTGAGAAATATCCAGGACGTGACCCACTCAGGAAGCAGATTAGAAGATAACAAAAATGAATATTGTTCCAGAATGCAGGAAAGCCACAAAGGATAAAACGTCCCTTTAAGTAGTACAAAGAACAAAAAGGAAATGCTCTTACTTGAAGCTTCTGAAAAAGGTCCTCTTTAGCAGGCTAGTAAAACAAAGGAAAAGTTCTCTTTTGCAGCTTGTAAAAGTATAATGTCCCTTTAAGCAGGTTTATAACAAACAGAAAGGCAAAGTTCTCTTTTGCAGCTTGTAAAAGTAAATGTCCCTTTTAAGCAGGTGTATAACAAACAGAAAGGCAAAATTCTCTTTTGCAGCTTGTAAAAGTAAATGTCCCTTTTAAGCAGGTGTATAACAAACAGAAAGGCAAAGTTCTCTTTTGCAGCTTGTAAAAGTAAATGTCCCTTTTAAGCAGGTGTATAACAAACAGAAAGGCAAAGTTCTCTTTTGCAGCTTGTAAAAGTAAATGTCCCTTTTAAGCAGGTGTTGTTTAACAAAGAATAGGTTTAAAGGTAAAGGCCAAAGCAAGGTCAGGCAGGCAGGCAGAAGTCGGCATCCAAATATCAGCAAAAGGTATAGGCAAAAGACAGGGTCAGGCAAGCAGAAGTCGGCATCAAAGTATCAGCAAAAGGGTAATAGCTACAGGCAAGGTCAGGCAGGCAGAAGTCAATGTCCAAATATCAGCAAGTAGGAATTAGGCAAGAGGCTTGGTCAGGCAGGCAGAAGTCGGTACACAGAAGAACAAAATTGATATGGTACTCACAATCCAGGGAAACAACAAACGGGCCCAGATTCAGATCTCCCGCCGAGATTTAAAGGGCAGAGCGTAACCGTCATCAGGGGGGGTGTGAGAGAAAGCGTCATGTTGCTAAGCAACATGACGTCAGAGACACAGAGGAGTTCCGGGAGCCGCGGCGACACGGCGATGAACGGAAGCGCTCATGACAGCACCCCCTCCTCAAGGACCCCTCCGGGGGACAGGACCAGGTCTATCAGGATGAGTCTTGTGGAAGGACTTGACCAATATAGGAGCATTTACTTGATGAGCAGGTTCCCAAGAACGTTCCGTGACTGGATAACCCTTCCAATGAATGAGATAATACAATTTCTTGCCCCGCAATTTGGAATCTAGAATATGGCTGATCTCAAACTCAGGATGTCCATGCACCAATAACGGTGGAGGTTTAGAAAAAGGCTTAGAATACCTGTTAAACATCACAGGTTTTAAAAGAGAAACATGAAATACCGGATGGACTTTGAGAGACTTGGGTAAAGCTACCCGATAAGCAGTGGAACATACCTGACCCAGTATTCGGAAAGGACCCACATATCGTGGTCCCAATTTGTTAGAAGGTTGTTTCAGGCGAAGAAATCGAGAGGAAATCCAAACTTTATCACCAGGGCGATATTTGGGAGCCTTTTTCCGTCGAAGATCCGAAAAGAACTTGTAACGTCTAGAAGTTACAGAAAGAATACGATGTATCTTCTGCCAATGTCGAGTTAATCTTCGGGCTGTAAGATCAGAAGCAGGATTCACTGTGGAGGAAGTATGCAAAGGGAATGTCCTAGGCTGATATCCATAAGCTGCATGAAAAGGAGAAGTCTGAAGGGAGGAATTGTACCGGGCATTATGGGCCAATTCAGCCAAAGGAAGGTAAGAAGTCCAGTTTGAATGATAATGATCCACATAATGTCTAAGATATGTTTCAAGACACTGGTTTACTCTTTCAGTCTGACCATTCGATTGTGGGTGGTGAGAAGTAGAGAGAGATATAGTAGTACCAAAATGTTTACAAAGTGACCTCCAAAATCGAGAAACGAATTGTACCCCTCTATCTGAAACAATATCTAGAGGAAATCCATGGATTCTTACAATATGTAGAATAAAAAGTTCAGAGAGTCTTTTGGCAGATGGTAATCCTGGCAAGGGTACAAAATGAGCCGTCTTAGTGAACCTGTCGACCACCACCCAGATAGTATTGTTCCCAGTGGACAAGGGAAGATCGGTAATAAAGTCCATGGATACATGAGTCCAAGGCTGGTGAGGTATAGGCAATGGTTGGAGTAATCCTGAAGGAAGTTGGCGTGGGGTTTTGTTCGTGGCACATTGTGTGCATACTGAGACGTAATCCTTCACATCTTGAGAGAGTGTAGGCCACCAGACATGTTGTTTGAGGTTTCGAGTGGTAATACTGATGCCAGGATGTCCAGAAAGGGGACTATCATGAGCCCAAAATAAAATCTTGGAACGAAGGCGTTCAGGAACAAAGAGTAAACCATTGGGAGGTTTACAGGACAAAGGAAGATGCTCTTGAGCGGACTGTAATTCTTGTAACCAAGAAGTTGTTAACTGGGCAATGACTTCATGAGGTTGGAGAATGGTACCAGACTCAGGAACTGGGGTATCTTGAAATTGTCTGGAAAGTGCGTCTGCTTTAATATTTTTTGATCCAGGTATGTAAGACAAATTATAGTGAAACCGAGAGAAGAATAAGGACCAGCGTGCTTGCCTGGAATTTAGTCGTTTGGCTGTTTGGAGATACAGAAGGTTCTTATGATCAGTAAGTATAGTAAATGGCAAAGAAGTACCTTCCAGCCAATGTCTCCATTCATCCAATGCCATCTTGATGGCAAGCAACTCTTTATTCCCTACGTCATAGTTAAATTCGGAAGGAGTGAATTTTTTAGAGAAAAAAGCAACAGGATGAATCCTTCCAGTCTCTGGTATTCGTTGAGACAGAACCGCTCCAGCAGCAACAGAGGAAGCATCCACCTCCAGAATAAATTGAAACTCAGGATTTGGATGACGAAGGATAGGAGCTGAGGAAAAAGCTTCTTTGAGAGATTCAAAAGCTTCTATAGCCTCAGACGGCCATACTTTACAGTTTTGTCCTTTTCTTGTGAGAGAAGTAAGAGGAGAAGTAATAGTAGCAAAATTCTTGATGAACTTTCTGTAATAATTGGCGAAGCCTAGGAAACGTTGTAAAGCCTTCAAAGAATCAGGTCTAGGCCAATCCAAAACGGCAGAAAGTTTAGTAGGGTCCATTTCGAATCCAGATGCCGATATTACATAACCTAGAAAGGGTATGGATTTTTGATGGAAAGAACATTTCTCCAGTTTAGCAAACAGATGGAATTCTCTTAGACGTTGAAGTACTTTCTTGACGTGGTGCACATGATCTTGGTGGTTCTGAGAAAAAATTAAGATGTCGTCCAGATATATGATAACAAAAATATTCAAAAAATCACGAAAGATCTCATTTACAAAATGCTGGAAAACCGCCGGAGCATTGCATAGCCCGAAGGGCATGACCAAATATTCATAATGCCCAAATCGAGTGTTAAAGGCAGTCTTCCACTCATCTCCTTTGCGTATACGGATCAAGTTGTATGCACCACGTAGGTCGAGTTTGGTGAAAATGGTGGCTCCCTGAAGATAAGTAAAAAGTTCAGGAATAAGGGGCAGAGGATAACTGTTCTTGATGGTAATCTGATTCAATCCACGATAATCAATACAGGGTCTTAATCCGCCATCCTTTTTTCCCACAAAAAAGAAACCAGCCCCTACAGGGGAAGAGGAGGGTCGAATAAATCCTCTAGCCAGATTGTCTTTTATATATTCTTCCAGAGCCATGTTTTCTGGTTTAGAAAGTGGATATGTCTTGCCTCGAGGATAGGCAGCCCCAGGAAGGAGGTCAATGGGACAATCAAAAGGGCGATGAGGAGGAAGACGTTCTGCTTCTTTTTTGGAGAAGACATCCACAAAGTCATGGTAATGCATAGGTAAGGATTCCGGAGTTTCAACTGTGAGAGCAATAGTGAGTGGTAACTTAGTAATCTTTTGAAGACATTTAGTCTGGCATGTAGATCCCCAGGAAGTGAGTTCACCGAAAGTCCAAGAAAAAATGGGATTGTGAATCTGGAGCCAGGGTAATCCCAAGATAATGGGAAATTGCGGAGTGGGAATGACATCGAAACAAATTGTCTCAGAATGAAGTATTCCTACGGTGAGGATTAAGGGTTGAGTAGAAAACTGAATGTATCCAGAACCCAAAGGATCTCCACTGACCGTAGAGACTGAAATGGAATACTCCTTCTTTAGTAAGGGTATAGAATGAGTAGAAACAAATGTAGAGTCAATGAACACACCTCCAGCACCAGAATCAATTAGAGCTTGGGTATAGATCTTCTTATGTCCAATTAGAAGAGTTACTGGAACAAAGAGTTTCTTGTATAGGGAATGACCACTATTTTGGCTTAACTCAGTTCCCTGGACTAGAGTTAAGCCCTGGCTTTTACTGGCCTAGTAGGACAATCCCTTAATAAATGTCCTTTAAGGCCACAGTACAGACATAAGCCAAGAGTCCGTCTTCTTAAGCGTTCAGTCTCAGTTAATTTTATACTTCCTACTTCCATGGGTTCAGCCTGATCAGTAGTAGGAGAGGCTGGAGTGACTGGATTAGAAAAACGAGGAGCTAAACGAAAAGGAGTTCGAGTGGAAGTCCTCTGTGTTCTATCCTTTTCTTGTTGGCGTTCACGAAACCTGGCGTCGAGACTGATACAGAGATTTATTAAGGCTTCTAAGGACTCTGGAAGTTCACGATACACCAATTCATCCTTGAGACGCTCAGAAAGTCCTTTACGGAAAGCGGCTCTGAGTGCTCCCTGATTCCAAGTGGTTTCAGAGGCAAGGGTGCGGAACTCAATTGCATATTGAGAGACTGGTTGATTTCCTTGACGTAAATCCAGGAGAGTTGCTTCAGCAGCGGATGACCTTCCAGGTTTATCGAATACGTTTGAGAATGTAGATAGAAATGTATCAACATCCAACAGTATAGGATCATTCTTTTCTAGCAAAGGTGACACCCAAGCCAAGGCTTTTCCTTTCATTAAGGAAATAAGAAACGTGATTCTAGAAGAGGCAGTAGCAAAGAGAGTAGGGCTATTTCGGAAATGAAGACGGCATTGATTCAAAAAGCCTCTACATTCTTCAGGATTCCCATCATATTTATCCGGAAGAGGAATCCTGGGACTTAGTTGTACCTGAGACTGATTGTTAGGAATCGGAGGAGGTAATGCCTCAATCGGATTGGGATTGGGATTAGGATTAGGATTGGGAGGTGCGGTAGCAACCAAATTTTGTAATAGAGCAGTAATTTGATCAAGTTTAGTGTCCAGAGACTGCAAGTGAGTGGCATGAGAACCCAAGAGCTGTCCCTGGTGAGCCACGGCCATAGATAATTCAGTGGGGTCCATTTTTATGGCCCGTTTGTAATGTCAGCCGCTCAGGAATCAATCCGGGATGTAACCCAACTGCTAGCGTGAATTGAAAGCACACGCTAGCACACTGAGAAATATCCAGGACGTGACCCACTCAGGAAGCAGATTAGAAGATAACAAAAATGAATATTGTTCCAGAATGCAGGAAAGCCACAAAGGATAAAACGTCCCTTTAAGTAGTACAAAGAACAAAAAGGAAATGCTCTTACTTGAAGCTTCTGAAAAAGGTCCTCTTTAGCAGGCTAGTAAAACAAAGGAAAAGTTCTCTTTTGCAGCTTGTAAAAGTATAATGTCCCTTTAAGCAGGTTTATAACAAACAGAAAGGCAAAGTTCTCTTTTGCAGCTTGTAAAAGTAAATGTCCCTTTTAAGCAGGTGTATAACAAACAGAAAGGCAAAATTCTCTTTTGCAGCTTGTAAAAGTAAATGTCCCTTTTAAGCAGGTGTATAACAAACAGAAAGGCAAAGTTCTCTTTTGCAGCTTGTAAAAGTAAATGTCCCTTTTAAGCAGGTGTATAACAAACAGAAAGGCAAAGTTCTCTTTTGCAGCTTGTAAAAGTAAATGTCCCTTTTAAGCAGGTGTTGTTTAACAAAGAATAGGTTTAAAGGTAAAGGCCAAAGCAAGGTCAGGCAGGCAGGCAGAAGTCGGCATCCAAATATCAGCAAAAGGTATAGGCAAAAGACAGGGTCAGGCAAGCAGAAGTCGGCATCAAAGTATCAGCAAAAGGGTAATAGCTACAGGCAAGGTCAGGCAGGCAGAAGTCAATGTCCAAATATCAGCAAGTAGGAATTAGGCAAGAGGCTTGGTCAGGCAGGCAGAAGTCGGTACACAGAAGAACAAAATTGATATGGTACTCACAATCCAGGGAAACAACAAACGGGCCCAGATTCAGATCTCCCGCCGAGATTTAAAGGGCAGAGCGTAACCGTCATCAGAGGGGTGTGAGAGAAAGCGTCATGTTGCTAAGCAACATGACGTCAGAGACACAGAGGAGTTCCGGGAGCCGCGGCGACACGGCGATGAACGGAAGCGCTCATGACAATTACCTGTCAAATAAATCCTAACCTAAGTTACAATTAAACCTAACACTACACTATCAATAAATTAATTAACTAAACTACCTACAATTACCTACAATTAAATCAACTAAACTAAATTACAAAAAAACAAACACTAAATTACAAAAAATAAAAAAAGATTACAAGAATTTTAAGCTAATTACAACTACTCTAAGCCCCCTAAAAAAATAACAAAGCCCCCCAAAATAAAAAAAATGCCCTACCCTATTCTAAAATAAAAAGTTAACAGCTATATTACCTTACCAGCCCTTAAAAGGGCTTTTTGCGGGGCATGCCCCAAAGAAATCAGCTCTTTTGCCTTTAAAAAAAAACATACAATACCCCCCAACATTACAACCCACCACCCACATACCCCTACTCTAACCCAAACCCCCCTTAAATAAACCTAACACTAAGCCCCTGAAGATCTCCCTACCTTGTATTCACCCAGCCGGGTATCACCGATCCGTCCAGAAGAGGGTCAGAAGTCTTCATCCTATCCGGCAAGAAGAGGTCCTCCAGAGGGTCCAAAGTCTTCATCCAGGCGGCATCTTCTATCTTCTTCCATTCGGAGCGGAGCGGGTCCATCTTGAAGCAGCCGGCGCGGATCCATCCTCTTCTTCCGACGTCCTAACACCGAATGAAGGTTCCTTTAAATGACGTCATCCAAGATGGCATCCCTCGAATTTCCGATTGGCTGATAGGATTCTATCATCTAACCGGAATTAAGGTAGGAAAAATCTGATTGGCTGATTGAATCAGCCAATCCGATTCAAGTTCAATCGGATAGGCTGATCCAATCAGCCAATCAGATTGAGCTCGCATTCTATTGGCTGATCGGAACAGCCAATATAATGCGAGCTCAATCTGATTGGCTGATTCACTCTTCACTCTTCATGCTGTTCTGCTTCTGTGGACAGTGCCCATCCTATTATGTGCACTGCTCCACCAAAGAAGCGTGCTGCCGATGTGCCGGTGATGTCACGAGTGACGTCACCACTTCCGGTTGCGGCTGCGCAGTGAATGAAAAATGCATATACGTATATGCATTTTTCATTTGCAAGTTACAAACACATGACAAAGAGGACAGGTAAAGCGGCCAAAAATGTAAAAGAATAATTAGAGGGGAAAACATGACATAAAAATGATAAGGTACCGTAAGAAACATGTAATATTGCACAAGGAATATTTTTATAATTGTTCTGTATAGTGTTGAGTGTTGACTGGTCCTTTAAGTATGGAGGAGAGTGTCTTTCAATACTTAATTTAAGATATCTTTAACCTGTATATCTATCTGTCTTTGGAAAAATATTTTTTTCAAAGATTCCACCTCTTGGTTGGGTCCTAATTAATTTGTCCCATCTCCTTCCGTCAGGTTGCTGTGGATTTTGGTGTTTTCCTTGCTTACAGTGTAGAACTGTCAGTGATTTTGGAGAATGCCTCTGTCTGCCACTCATGGATCCCTCACCTATGGGCTATGTAGGGTGCAGTTTTTGCTGCCCTGCTGTCTCTATGGCAATGAGAGCTGCTGTCCGGGAGAGATACAGGATCCAGGTAAGTGAATACACAAAAATTATGTTCTGTTTAATCGATTGACAGTTTGTTACATTAGATGTATGAGAGAAAAAAAGATAAATTATGCCAAACGTGTAACTAGACCTCCTTCAGCCACAGGGCAAATGCAGTGGCAGGACAGCCTTTTTCAAGAGTCCTTTATGGCTGTTTACAATTTATAGAGGCTATGCGATTGTGAGTCATTCTCCACACTAGAGAATATGCACTTGTGCAGCTTTCCTGTACAAATGTGATGGCCATCTTCACTATCAGCTAGATTATGAGTTATGCGCGCTATAGGGAAATTAACAAATGTAACAAAAGTTGAGTTATTTAACCCCCTATAGCGCTGCCATTACAAGTTTTCAAACAGCTGGCTTGTGAGTGCAATGTGGTTTTAATCTCCATACCGCACAAAATTCAAGCGCTGTTTTGACATGCTCGTGCACGCTTTCCCCATAGACATCAATGGGGAGAGCGGGTCAGAAAAAAAGTCTAACACCTGCGATCGCGGAAAGAAAAGCTCCGTAATGCAGCCCCATTGATGTCTAGGGGGAAAAAAGGTAACATTTAAACCTAACACCCTAACATAAACCCCACGTCTAAACACCCCTAATCTGTCCCCCCACCGACATCGCCGACACCTACATAAACTTATTAACCCCTAATCTGCCGCTCTTGATATTGCTGCCACCAAAATAAAACTATTAACCCCTAATCTGCCGTTCCCAATAGCATTGCCACTATAGTAAAGTTATTAACCCCTATTCCCCTGCACCCCAACATCGCCCACACTATAATAAATCTATATACCCCTATTCCACCGCTCCCTGACATCACCGCAACTAAATTAAGCTATTAATCCCTAAACCTCTGGCCTCCCACATCACTACCACTAAATAAAGCTATTAACCCCCTAAACCGCCAACCCCCCACATCGCAACAACCTAAATTAAACTATATTAACCCCTAAACCTAACCCTAATGCAACCCTAAGCCTAACCGTAACCCTAACATAACCCTAATAGTAGTGATGTTGCGAATAGTTTGCCGGCGAATAGTTCCCGGCGAACATAGCATGTTCGCGTTCGCCGCGGCGGGAGAACATATGCGATGTTCGATCCACCCCCTATTCGTCATCATTGAGTAATACTTTGACCCTGTACCTCACAGTCAGCAGGCACATTCCAGCCAATCAGCAGCAGACCCTCCCTCCCAGACCCTCCTACCTCCTGGACAGCATCCATTTTAGATTCATTCGGAAGCTGCATTCTTAGGGAGAGGAGGGACAGTGTAGCTGTTGCTGATTAATAGGGAAATCTATAGCTAGGCTAGTGTATTCAGTGTCCACCTGAATTCAGTGTCCAGTGACTGATGTTCTACCTTTTTAGGGCTAGAACATCAGTCTGTTTTTTTTCCCTGTATAATCTAATTGCAGTTGCCTGCCTGCCAGCGTGTGTGCCAGGCTCACAGCGTATACTGTGCCCACTTGCCCAGTGCCACCACTCATATCTGGTGTAACAGTAGTGTAAATTTAAAAAAAAAAAACTTTTTTGACTGTGAAACATCAGTCTGCGTGTGTAATCTAATTGCAGTTGCCTGCCTGCCAGCGTGTGTGTCAGGCTCACAGAGTATACTGTGCCCACTTGCCCAGTGCCACCACTCATATCTGGTGTAACAGTAGTGTACATTTAAAAAAAAAAACTTTTTTGACTGTGAAACACCAGTCTGCTTGTGTAATCTAATTGCAGTTGCCTGCCTGCCAGCATGTGTGTCAGGCTCACAGCGTATACTGTGCCCACTTGCCCAGTGCCACCACTCATATCTTGTTTAATAGTAGTGTACATTTAAAAAAAAAAAAAAAAACTTTTTTGACTGTGAAATATCAGTCTGCTTTTTTGTGTCAGGCTCATAGCGTATACTGTGCCCACTTGCCCAGTGCCACCACTCATATCTTGTTTAATAGTAGTGTAAGTGTACATTTAAAAAAAAAAATAACTTTTTTGACTGTAAAACATCAGTCTGCTTTTTTGTGTCAGGCTCACAGCGTATACTGTACCCACTTGCCCAGTGCCACCACTCATATCTTGTTTAATAGTAGTGTAAGTGTACATTTAAAAAAAAAAAAACTTTTTTGACTGTTAAACATCAGTCTGCTTTTTTGTGTCAGACTCACAGCGTATACTGTGCCCACTTGCCCAGTGGCACCACTCATATCTTGTTTAATAGTCATCATTGAGTAATACTTTGACCCTGTACCTCACAGTCAGCAGGCACATTCCAGCCAATCAGCAGCAGACCCTCCCTCCCAGACCCTCCTACCTCCTGGACAGCATCAATTTTAGATTCATTCGGAAGCTGCATTCTTAGGGAGAGGAGGGACAGTGTAGCTGCTGCTGATTAATAGGGAAATCTATAGCTAGGCTAGTGTATTCAGTGTCCACCTGAATTCAGTGTCCAGTGACTGATGTTCTACCTTTTTAGGGCTAGAACATCAGTCTGTTTTTTTTTCCCTGTGTAATCTAATTGCAGTTGCCTGCCTGCCAGCGTGTGTGCCAGGCTCACAGCGTATACTGTGCCCACTTGCCCAGTGCCACCACTCATATCTGGTGTAACAGTAGTGTAAATTTAAAAAAAAACAACTTTTTTGACTGTGAAACATCAGTCTGCTTGTGTAATCTAATTGCAGTTACCTGCCTGCCAGCGTGTGTGTCAGGCTCACAGAGTATACTGTGCCCACTTGCCCAGTGCCACCACTCATATCTGGTGTAACAGTAGTGTACATTTTAAAAAAAAACTTTTTTGACTGTGAAACATCAGTCTGCTTGTGTAATCTAATTGCAGTTGCCTGCCTGCCAGAGTGTGTGTCAGGCTCACAGCATATACTGTGCCCACTTGCCCAGTGCCACCACTCATATCTTGTTTAATAGTAGTGTACATTTAAAAAAAAAAAACTTTTTTGACTGTGAAACATCAGTCTGCTTTTTTGTGTCAGGCTCACAGCGTATACTGTGCCCACTTGCCCAGTGCCACCACTCATATCTTGTTTAATAGTAGTGTAAGTGTACATTTAAAAAAAAAAGCTTTTTTGACTGTGAAACATCAGTCTGCTTTTTTGTGTCAGGCTCACAGAGTATACTGTGCCCACTTGCCCAGTGCCACCACTCATATCTTGTTTAATAGTAGTGTAAGTGTACATTTAAAAAAAAAAAGCTTTTTTGACTGTGAAACATCAGTCTGCTTTTTTGTGTCAGGCTCACAGCGTATACTGTGCCCACTTGCCCAGTGCCACCACTCATATCTTGTTTAATAGTAGTGTAAGTGTACATTTAAAAAAAAAAAAAAACTTTTTGGAATGTGAAACATCAGTCTGCTTTTTTGTGTCAGGCTCACAGCGTATACTGTGCCCACTTGCCCAGTGCCACCACTCATATCTTGTTTAATAGTAGTGTAAGTGCACATTTAAAAAAAAAAAAAAAAACTTTTTTGACTGTGAAACATCAGTCTGCTTTTTTGTGTCAGGCTCACAGCGTATACTGTGCCCACTTGCCCAGTGCCACCACTCATATCTTGTTTAATAGTAGTGTAAGTGTACATTTAAAATAAATGACAGGCAGAGGCAGGCCACCCCGCAGGTGCCGTTGTGGTCGTGGTGCTGTGATTCCCTTTGGCCCTAGAATAATGCCCAGTGTTCAGAGGCCACGTACCATGAACTCGAAAAGTTCTGAGGACATAGTTGACTGGCTAACACAGGACACCCAATCTTCTACAGCTTCCACTCGGAACCTTGATGCACCATTCTCTTCCAGCTTAGCTTCGGGCACCTCTCAAGTTACCACTCACCCGCCTGCCGCCACCACCAACAATAGCACCACAGCCACTTCACTTGATCTGTCAGAGGAGTTATTTACACATCAGTTTGAAGAAATGAGTGATGCGCAACCATCATTGACAGAGGATGTAGATAACAGTGATATGTCTCAGTCAGGCAGAATTACAAACATGGACGTACAGTGTGATGATGATGATGTTGTACCCGCTGCTGCTTCCTTTGTTGAGTTGTCAGATACAAGTGAAGCGGTTGATGATGACGATGCGTCTGTGGATGTCACGTGGGTGCCCGCTAGAAGAGAAGAAGAACAGGGGGAAAGTTCAGATGGGGAGACAGAGAGGAGGAGGAGGAGACGAGTTGGAAGCAGGGGGAGGTCGTCACAAGGAGCTAGTGGCACAGTCAGACAGCATGCATCGGCACCCGGGGTCAGCCAGACAGCACGCCAATCAACGCATGCTGTTGCCAACACCAGAATGCCGTCATCACAGAGCTCAGCAGTGTGGCATTTTTTTGTGTGTGTCTGCCTCTGAAAACAGTGATGCCATTTGCAACCTGTGCCAAAAGAAACTGAGTCGTGGTAAGTCCAACACCCACATAGGTACAACTGCTTTGCGAAGGCACATGATCGCACATCACAAACGCCTATGGGATCAACACATGAGTACAAGCAGCACACAAACTCAAAGCCGCCATCCTTCTCCTGGTCCAACATCTTCAGCCACGTCAACCACTGCTGTCCTCCTTGCCCCCTCTCAACCATCCGCAACTCCGTCTCTCACCTTGAGCAGTTCCTGCTCATCAGCCCACAGTCAGGTGTCTGTCAAGGACATGCTTGAGCGTAAGAAGCCAATGTCACAAAGTCACCCCCTTGCCCGGCATCTGACAGCTGACTTGTCTGAACTCTTAGCCCGGCAGCTTTTACCATACAAGCTGGTGGAGTCTGAGGCGTTCCAAAAATTTGTAGCTATTGGGACACCGCAGTAGAAGGTACCCGGCCGAAAATTCTTTGCACTAAAGGCAATCCCCAACCTGTACTTGATTGTGCAAAAGGATGTAATGGCATGTCTCGCACACAGTGTTGGGGCAAGGGTCCATCTAATCACTGATACCTGGTCTGCAAAGCATGGTCAGGGCAGGTATATCACCTACACTGCGCATTGGGTAAAACTGCTGATGGCTGCCAAGCATGGAATGCATGGCTCTGCAGAGGAGTTGGTGATACCACCACGACTTGCAGGCAGGCCTGCTGCCACCTCCTCTACTCCTCCTACTCCATCCTCTTCCATAACCTCCTCGGATGAGTCCTCTTCTGCTGCTGTGTCTTGCTCAACATCAACGGCACCCCCCAGCTCCCCAGGTACTATTCCAGATCCCGGATATGGCAGTGTCACGCCGTCTTGGGGTTGACTTGCCTGAAAGCAGAGAGTCACACCGGACCAGCACTCCTGTCTGCCCTGAACGCACAGGTGGATCAGTGGTTGACTCCGCACCAACTGGAGATTGGCAAAGTTGTTTCTGACAACGGAAGAAATTTGGTTGCAGCATTGAATTTGGGCAAGTTGAAACATGTGCTGTGCATGGCACATGTGTGTAATCTGATCGTACAACGCTTTGTGCATAAGTACCCAGGCTTACAGGACGTCCTGAAGCAGGCCAGGAAGGTGTGTGGCCATTTCCAGCGGTGAAACAACATGCCAGTGAGGGGCTTGATTTGCGACAGCCCGACATGTTGGAATTCAACACTCCTAATGTTCGACCGCCTGCTCCAACAAGAAAAAGCCGTTAACGACTATTTGTATGACCGGGGTGCTAGGACAGCCTCTGCGGAGCTGGGATTTTTTTTGCCACGTTACTGGACGCTCATGCGCAATGCCTGTAGGCTCATGCGTCCTTTTGAGGAGGTGACAAACCTAGTCAGTTGCACTGAAGGCACCATCAGCAACATCATATAATTTGTTTTCTTCCTGGACTGCGAAGAGTGCTGGATCAGGCCGTAGATGAGCGTGAAGAGGAAGAGTTGTGGTCACCATCACCACCAGAAACAGCCTTATCAGCATCGCTTGCTGGACCAGCGGCAATGCTGGAAGAGGATTGTGAGGAAGAGGAGTCAGAGGAGGAATGTGGCTTTGAGGAGGAGGAGGAAGACCAACCACAACAGGCATCCCAGGGTGCTTGTTGTCACCTATCTGGTACCCATGGTGTTGTACGTGGCTGGGGGGAAGAAGATACCTTCAGTGAGATCACTGAGGACAAGGAACATGACATGAGTAGATCGGCATCCAACCTTGTGCAAATGGGGTCTTTCATGCTGTTGTGCCTGTTGAGGGACCCTCGTATAAAAAAGCTGAAGGAGAACGACCTGTACTGGGTGTCCACGCTACTAGACCCCCGGTATAAGCATAAAGTGCCTGAAATGTTACCGAATTACCGCAAGTCGGAAAGGATGCAGCAGTTCCAAAAGAAATGAAAAAGTATGCTTTACACAGTGTATAAGGGTGATGTCACAGCACAACGGGAATCTAACAGGGGAAGAGGTGAAAGTAATCCATCTCCTCCCATGACCACGCCGGCAAGGACAGGACGCTTTACAGACGTGTTGTTGATGGAGGACATGCAGAGCTTTTTAAGTCCTATGCATCGCCACAGCCCTTCGGGGTCCACCCTCAGAGAACGACTCGACCGACAGGTAGCAGACTACCTCTCCTTAACTGCAGATCTCGACACTCTGAGGAACGATGAACCCCTTGACTACTGGGTGTGCAGGCTTGACCTGTGACCTGAGCTATCCCAATTTGCGATAGAACTTCTGGCCTGCCCCGCATCAAGTGTCCTGTCAGATAGGACCTTCAGTGCAGCAGGAGGTATTGTCACTGAGAAGAGAAGTCGCCTAGGTCAAAAAAGTCTAGATTACCTCACCTTTATTAAGATGAATGAGGGATGGATCCCGAAGGGACTGACATTGGGCGATACATTCGACTAAAAAAAGCCTGATGAGATGAGCTGCCTTGGGCTAAAAATGGTCCACACACTGCTGTATTTTATCTCTGAATGCCGGATGACTTATCCGCCACCAACTAGGGTTCAAGCCGCAATGTTTTAGGGCACTTTCTGCCTGGGAAACAAACATCAATTTTTCTGGCCACTGCTACAGCAGCGGCTGCAACAATTCCTAATTTTTCAGGCATGTGTACATGCCTAATTTTTCTGGCCTCTGGTGCAGCACTGTGGCTTCAAAAACCAAACCAATAAAAAAGGCACATAACAGGGATTAAACTGATAGGAATAGTACTACTTAACACACCACTCCTATCTGTTGGCAGATTAGATTGCACACGCAGTGCCCCAAATTTGAAGTAGGAGGACTGACCAAGCATCTTTTTCCATCTCCCGATTCCTAAAATCCATGCCATATACACGTCCCCTGATAGGGGACGTAACAGGGATTAAACTGATAAGAATAGTACTACTTAACACACCACTCATATCTGGTGGCACAGTAGATTGCACGCGCAGTGCCCCAAATTTGAAGTAGGAGGACCGACCAAGCATCTTTTCCATCTCCCGGTTCCAAAAATCCATGCCATATACATGTCCCCTGATAGGGGACGTAACAGGGATTAAACTGATAAGAATAGTACTACTTAACACACCACTCATATCTGGTGGCACAGTAGATTGCACGCGCAGTGCCCCAAATTTGAAGTAGGAGGACTGACCAAGCATCTTTTTCCATCTCCCGGTTCCTAAAATCCATGCCATATACACGTCCCCTGATAGGGGACGTAACAGGGATTAAACTGATAAGAATAGTACTACTTAACACACCACTCATATCTGGTGGCACAGTAGATTGCATGTGCAGTGCCCCAAATTTGAAGTAGGAGGACCGACCAAGCATCTTTTTCCATCTCCCGGTTTCTAAAATCCATGCCATATACACGTCCCCTGATAGGGGACGTAACAGGGATTAAACTGATAAGAATAGTACTACTTAACACACCACTCATATCTGGTGGCACAGTAGATTGCACGCGCAGTGCCCCAAATTTGAAGTAGGAGGACCGACCAAGCATCTTTTCCATCTCCCGGTTCCAAAAATCCATGCCATATACATGTCCCCTGATAGGGGACGTAACAGGGATTAAACTGCTAAGAATAATACTACTTAACACACCACTCATATCTGGTGGCACAGTAGATTGCACGCGCAGTGCCCCAAATTTGAAGTAGGAGGACTGACCAAGCATCTTTTTCCATCTCCCGGTTCCTAAAATCCATGCCATATACACGTCCCCTGATAGGGGACGTAAAAGGGATTAAACTGATAAGAATAGTACTACTTAACACACCACTCATATCTGGTGGCACAGTAGATTGCATGTGCAGTGCCCCAAATTTGAAGTAGGAGGACCGACCAAGCATCTTTTTCCATCTCCCGGTTCCTAAAATCCATGCCATATACACGTCCCCTGATAGGGGACGTAACAGGGATTAAACTGATAAGAATAGTACTACTTAACACACCACTCATATCTGGTGGCACAGTAGATTGCACGTGCAGTGCCCCAAATTTGAAGTTGGAGGACCGACCAAGCATCTTTTTCCATCTCCCGGTTCCTAAAATACATGCCATATACACGTCCCCTGATAGGGGACGTAACAAGGCTTAAACTGATAAGAATAGTACTACTTAACACACCACTCATCTCTGGTGGCACATTAGATTGTACGCGCAGTGCCCCAAATTTGAAGTAGGAGGACCGACCAAGCATCTTTTTCCTTCTCCCGGTTCCTAAATTCCATGCCATATACACGTCCCCTGATAGGGGACGTAACAGGGATTAAACTGATAGGAATAGTACTACTTAACACACCTTATAATAACTGAATAATTCATATTCAGTGTATTATTCAAAACGCATTATTTTTTTTTCTAAACTATCAAAATATCACATTATATTTTAAATGAAAACTTATCTCCATTTTCTCTTCTAGCTCCTCCCATCCATTACTTCCTTGATTTCTTCCGTATAACGTATAGAGCGGTCCCACCCGCTCTATGACGTATTTGAAAGGCTCGTTCACGATGTCTTGTTTTTTTCAATATTCAATATTGTTTGCATATAGATTATATTTATATCATAGGTCTTTCACTTGCACAGCGCTATTGCTTTGAAAAGTATCTAACATTACAATTTGTGTTAGTTTTAGGAGGATAGATACTTACTTGCTATTCTCCGTGAATCCAGGATGCTAATGACTGCTGTTTTTTTATGCGCATGCTTAAATCGTGTACGCACAGCGCTTCTAAATCAAACAGCAGTTGGTTTAGGCATGCGCATACAGAAAGACGCATGCGCATAAAGAAATAGTGACGTCTCCGAAAAGGGGCTGGACGCCACGGGGTATGATTGACTATTAGTAGACTACAGTGTCAATCAACGTTATAAACGCGTTCCAAAATGGCGAGCGGAGGAAACGAGCAAGACGATTCACATTAAATAAGTATATAGATCGATATAATTGTACTTTTTAAAAAAACGATGAATTAAACTTAAGTTAATTTTGATTGATAAACCATTTGAGAATGTGCGATAGCATTGACTTTACATCCACTTTAACCACTATTCCGCTGCTCCCAGAGCCCACCGCCACTCTAATAAAGTTATTAACCCATTTTCCGCCGCTCCCAGAGCCCACCGCCACCTACATTATGTTTTTAACCCCTAATCTGCTGCCCCCTACACCCCCGCCACCTACATTATGTTATTAACCTCTATCCAGCCGCTCCCGGAGCCCACCGCAACTAAATAAAGTTATAAACCCCTAAACCGCCAGCCCCCCACATCGCCATAAACTAAATTAACCTATTAACCCCTAAACCTAACAACCCGCTAACTTTATATTAAATATTAACTCATCCCTAGCTTATAATAAATTTAAACTTACCTTTACAATTACATTAAACTATATTAAATTAATAATTAACCTACCCTTACTTTTATACTAAAATTACATTAAACTAGATTAAATTAATAATTAATCTACCCTAACTTTTATTTTTACACCTAACCCTACTCAAAAAATTAAAATCTACACTAAAAAATTACTAAGTTACAAAAAATAACAAACACTAAGTTACAAAAAATAAAAATGAAATTATCAAATATTTAAACTAATTACACCTAATCTAAGGGCCCTATGAAAATAAAAAGTCCCCCCAAAATAAAAAAAAAAAACCCTAACCTTCAATAATCTACAAATAGCCCTTAAAAGGGCCTTTTGCGGAGCATTGCCCCAAAGACATCAGCTATTTTACCTGTAAATAAAAAATTGATTTCCAAATTGTTTAATAAACATGTTAAAAGGAACTTTTCAGGTAGTTTGGTGAAAAGTTTTAGGGCTAGATTAGATAGATTCGAGAGTTTTCGCGATTGTTTGCGCTCCTTTTCTATTTGCACTGATATTACAAGTTGAGTGAAATCACGATTGCATGCGGGAATCATTTCCGAGCTATGGTTAACTGTTTTGCAAAACTGAAAAGTTGCATAAAACACTTCTAAAATACATTACAAAGTACAGATACACTCATAATAACACCATCTAATAAAAATTATTACAAAAAATATTGCACACAAAAGTTATAAGGGTGTATTTGCAGACATATATACACATATAAACACATAAATACATATGTACACATATATATATAATTGCATTGGAGCCCTATGCACCTAGGTAGTAGAAAACATGCTAAAGCATATTTATGCAATATTTATATTTTCATGTTGGGCATGCGCCTATTACAGTATGCAATCATATTTGTGCATATTACAGTATGCGATCAGGTATGTGCATATTACAGTATGCGATCAGGTATGTGCATATTACAGTATGCGATCAGGTATGTGCATATTACAAACATGTTAAATAGCATTGGAATATGAAATAGTCATATTTTCATGTCAGGTTAGCGCTAATGAGAATATGTGATGATGTGATGGTGTCTGAGCAAGAGTGGGGTGTTTTTCCATTGACTTCTATGGGGGAACACGTGAACAAGTTATGATTTTTGCGCTAGTCGGGTAACTGCTAGCGCAAAATATGTTGTTTTTTTAAACTTGTAATACCAGTGCAACCCGACTAGCGCAAAAATGAAAATCCTAGCAGAGTTTTCACTGTATCGAAAATGCAAAATTACCGCTCCACTTGTAATCTAGTCCTTAATTTAAAGTATGTAATAAGTAAAACTTTAAAAAAGTATTCCTAATTGATTGGTCTGAAATGTTAAGCCCTGTAAAAAAAATGTGCAATTCATGAAACTAGTGGATTAATGAAGAAACACTTGTGCATAAAGGCATTTTCCTATTTTTCACCAATTTGAAAGCGAGATTATAGTTTTTAAAATGTCATGCTAGTTTATATATATATAATTAATTTTTACAGGATTGTTATTACTTTGGGCCTAATTAGCTAAAGCTCTCCAATCTGGTGAGATTCTATGGCCTCTAGTTATCAAGGTCTGGCGGACCTGATCCGACACTGCGGATCAGGTCCGCCAGACCTTACTGAATGCAGAGAGCAATACGCTCGCCGTATTCAGCATTGCACCAGCAGTTCACAAGAGCTGCTGGTGCAACGCCGCCCCCCTGCAGACTCGCGGCCAATAAGCCGCCAGCAGGGGGTGTCAATCAACCCGATCGTACTCGATCGGGTTGATTTCCGGCGATGTGTGTCCGCCTGCTCAGAGCAGGCGGACAGGTTATGGAGCAGCGGTCTTTGTGACCGCTGCTTCATAACTTGTGTTTCTGGCGAGACTGCAGGCTCGCCAGAAACACGGGGCATCAAGCTCCATTCGGAGCTTGATAGATAGGCACCTATAAGAGAGGCTCCACAGGGATTGTTTTAAACACAATTTTTTGCCTTGTGAACTGTGTATCTCATTAAGGGGAAATCACTAAAATGCTTTATGTTAATGTGAGACACTTACTTTACAATATAATGCTCAGTAAAATAAGTCGATGATTTCTCCGGCTGGCAAGTTTTTGAGAATCAGGCCATTAGTGAAAAAATGTGTTATCGTCACCTCTAATCATCTCATTTTATCATATATATATATACTTTAAAAAAGCCAAGTAATTATATTATTGCCATAGTTTATTTAATAATGACATCGTCTTTGACATTTCAAATGTCACAAGATCTGACATACTTGACATACTATGATAATCTACATAATCTACATAAAATATCACATAATCAATGATGCATTTGCTAGCGTCACATTTTATAAAATATAGAAAATCATTGATGTAATAGTTTTAAAAATATTTGTAAAAGTACTGATAAAGGGCCAGAATCCAAGTTATGCATTAATAGTTACGCCCGAGTGAAAAGGGGTTTATCGTGGGTGCTTGCGTCACGTTTACCGCTCGTATTACAAGTTGAATGTAAATGCGATCGCTTGAGTGCGATTTACTCTACAATGATTACTGCGTCCTCAGAGCTGTGGTTAACTGTTTTGCAAAACAAAAGACATCAAAAATATATTACATAGTACAGCTACACTCATAATAACGCTATCTAATCCAAAATTTTGAGAGAGAAAGAGATAAACAAAACATATTCTGCTATGCGAAGAACATTGGAATGTGAAATATTCATATATTTTATGTCGGATTAGCGCACTTTGATATCAGGTTTGCGCACGAGTAGGGTGTTTTGATTTTCTTTCTTTGCTCCATTGACTTCTAATGATATTCTAACTTTGACTCTTTGGGGCCTACTTATCATATGTCTGTCAGACCTGATCCAACACTGCGGATCAGGTCCGACATACATCGCTGAATGCGGAGAGCAATACGCTCTCCGTATTCAGCATTGCACCAGCAGCTCTTGTGAGCTGCTGGTGGAACGCCGCCCCCTGCAGACTCGCGGGCAGCAGGGGGGTGTCAATCAACCCGATTGTACTCGATCGGGTTGATTTCCGGCGATTCCTGTCCGCCTCATCAGAGCAGGCGGACAGGGTTGCGGAGCTTGATAAATGGACCCCTATATGTGCATCGTGTTAGGACGTAAGCGAAAATAGTTTACTTTCAATTTGTAATATGAGCGTTACCCGATGCGCGCAAAAAGCTTACTTCTAGCGGAGTTAGCGTCAGGTCGGAGCATAAAATATCCCTCCACTTGTAATCTGGCCCAAAATAGTTAAAATTGTTGGAATCTGACTAAAATTTATATTATTATTTTGGAAAATACTATAGCGATCATGTCCGTCCGACATCGCTGAATGCTGACAGCATACGCTGTCAGCATTTAACATTGCACAAGCAGTTCTGGTGAACTGCTTGTGCAATGCCGCCCCCTGCAGATTCGATGCAAGCAGAACCGCTAGCAGGGGGTGTCAATCAACCCAATAGTCTGTGATCGGGCTGATTGCTGTACACCGCCTCAGAGGTGGCGTACGAGTTAGGGGCAGCAGTCTTAAGACCGCTGCTTCTTAACTCCTGTTTCCGGCGAGCCTGAAGGCTCGCGAGGAAACAGTTTTCTCTGGCCACATTCGGGGCAGGATAAATCAGCCCCCATGACTTGTTTCCCCTAATACTTCAAGCTATCATTAATATTTAACTGTACTAGATTGAAAAGCATATGCTGTATTTTTATATAGTTATTAAGCTTTTGTAGTATATATGTTCTCCCTTCTCATTTAGCATTCACACCAGTTTCTCCTCTGTAACCTAACCCTCTTTTTACAACCACCTTCCACAGGGCTCAATTTGCGATGACTGCTGTACAGTGTACTGGTTATATTCATGCTCCTGGTGTCAACTTGCTCGTGAAATTAAGAAGCGAAAGAAGCCATTATCCATTGTGACTGCGCAGACCACCTTTGTGAGCAATCCAGGATATCCTCATGTATCGGTGTACCCAAATGCACACTATTAAGCTCTACCAATATTTACTACCAATCCCAACAAGAATTCTCTCTAGAAAAGTTTCCCCACATTCTGTTCTATAGCATGCTATATCTAAAATAAATATTATTTATAGCAGTTAGTAATGATTTGCTTAACAAGTCCATCCACTACTATTCACTAGTATTTTTTTGGTTATCTGAATAAATTTATATATATGATGTAATACTTATATTATCAAATCATGTACCTGTACATAGTAAGAATCTTACTAATCATTTTTAACAAAGAGTTTCTGGTGTTGTAAATTACTTCATAAAAGGGACATGACATTAAATTAAGTTACTTTTAATTGTGTTGGATGAATTTCTAATGCTAGAATTATTTGTAAACAATGTGAAATCTGATAGATGTAATAAAATATTGTTAAATAATCAAGCCATTATATGAAAAGTTTATTATTACTCTGATGAATTGTTATTCCTGTGCTAGTTATAGAACGTTTTGCTTTCTTTAGACAATAATCTGAGAGTATATTCTGTGTTACCTTTATAATCCATTTTTACATTCAGAGACTGTGGTAAACCGAAGAGCAGCGTCAACGTTGTTAATACATCAATGCTAAAGCATCAACTAAAAATGGGGCAACTCTATTGATTTTCCCTGAGAAATTGAACATGCTGAATTTATTAGACAACAAGCAAAACGAACGAAAATGAAGTATATACATTTAAAAATAGAAAGTAACATTTAACTTATAAACAATTTATTAAAATACCAGTGCTAGTAGGTTTTAAGTCCAACGCATTAGAAATAACGAATGGAACCAGACAGGGTTGCCATTTATCGCCTCTCTTATTCGCACTCACAATAAAACCTTTGGCACAGGCAATTAGATTACAACCTGAAATCTCTGGTTATCGTTTAAGACTCCCAACATAAAATTTCACTTTATGCGGATGGCAACACTCTCCTTTTAACTTCCCCATCCATATCACTCCCTGCAGTTTTTAAATTGCTAGCATATTTTGGCACCCTCAGCTACTATAAATTAAACCTAACTAAAACTGAAGCCTTTTATATTAACATTTATAATAATGATCTATCCCAATTACAGAAAAATTAAAATTTTCTCTGGTCGGCGCGATCGTTTATATTGTTAGGGATTCACATTAGCGCAGACATCTCTCTGACCATATCCAAAAACTTTTCAGATAGACTTCCAGAACTCAGAAAACCTCTCGAGTCATGGGAATTTAGAGAGGTATCTTGGACAGGAAGCATAGCTGTTAAAATTTAACATACATAGGCCTATCCTTAATAAATTACAAGGTCTTATTTCTACCTATATCTGGAAAGGTAAAAAACCTAGAACCTCCAGACAGGCTATTCAAAGAACAGTCGCCACAGTTGGCCTAGCTTCGCCTAACATTATCCTTTATTATTATCCTTTATCACAATGCGGCCCACCTATCACCCTTAATGAGCTGGAGTTGTACACATCACTCTTTGCGCTGGCGTGATATTGAGGGATCATCTTTATCAACAGGCCTCAAACTCACTGACCTACCATGGATACCAATACACTATAGAAAGGATCTTGAGATCACCCACCCTATAATTTTAGATATACTACAGTTTTGGGATCAAGTCAGACATGCTAACGAGATCGCCCCACACCCTTTTCCATAGGAGGCACTTGCTGTCTGCTTGCAGCCATGACAATCAAACTGAAATAAATCTGTTTACTTCTGACACCATGTAAAGATCTCCTGTTAAAGAATGCACAGAACTCATTAAGGCACCATTGTTCAACTTCAAGAACTTTTTATTAACTGAAGATAACACACCCATTTCACTGTTATACCTCATGCTTGTCCCTAGTGTTAGAATATATGAACTGCAACAAATATAAACAGCAACAACTGGAACAAACCATTATGATATATTCATTACACCCCTGCCCAGACAGTAGCAAGCTCTATCCATTGCCTTCCTGATGCACATACCCTGCTATGGCAAAAAACAAAAGCTCTCTATATCTCTGACTTCTATGAACATACGAAATGGATGCCACACCCTAGACTCTGTCTCAACCTCCAACTACCACCAAAAGTTTGATTTAAAGTCTTCAGCTTCTGCTTGCTTCTTAGATCCTGGGGATTTCCAAGCAGAAACCTAAGAGATCCCACACCCTGGGAACACAGATAGAATAAAGCACAAAGATATAGAGGGTCTCTCTCTTATCACTACAACCTGTTTTTAGACCCACAAGGCTGTCGCAAAATTCTCCAGTACTGTGTTTGGGAGAAAGAACTAAATTTTGCTGCTGATACTGACTCTTAGTACAGGGAGATAACATTCACTAAAAAACACCTACATTGTGCTACTCTATGGGAACTACACTTTAAAATCCTTGTTAGATGGCTCTTAGTCCCCTCAGTCCTACCTAATGGCTAGATTACAAGTTTTGCGTTATGAGCTGTGCGGTGCTAACGAGCAGTTTTCTCTCACCGCTCACTTACATACAGTGCTAGTATTACAAGTTTTTACAAATCCGGCGTTAAAAGACAAAAAGTGAGCGTAGAGCAAAATTTAGCTCCAAAACTCACTTCAATACCAGCGATGCTTAAGTCAGCGGTGAGCTGGTGTAACGTGCTCATGCGCGATTTCCCCATAGGAATCAATAGGGAGAGCCGGCTGAAAAAAGTCTAACACCTGCAATAAAGCAGCGTAAAGCTCAGTAACGCAGCCCCATTGATTCCTATGGGGAAATAAAATTTATGTTTACACCTAACACCCTAACATGAACCTTGAGTCTAAACACCTCTAATCTTACACTTATTAACCCCTAATCTGCCGCCCCCGACATCGCTGACACCTGCATTATATTTATTAACCCCTAATCTGCCGCTCCGGACACCGCCGCCACCTATATTATACTTATGAACTCCTAATCTGCTGCCCCTAACATCGCCGCCACATACATTATATTTATTAACCACTAATCTGCCGCCCCCAATGTCGCCGCCACCTACCTACACTTATTAACCCCTAATCTGACGCCCCAACGTCGCCGCCACTATAATAAACATATTAACCCCTAAACCGCCACACTCCCGCCTCGCAAACATTAGTTAAATATTATTAACCCCTAATCTGCCATCCCTAACATTTATTAACCCCTAATTTGTCGCCCCCAACGTCGCCCCACTATACTAAATTTATTAACCCCTAAACCTAAGTCTAACCCTAACCCTAACACCCCCTAACTTAAATATAATTATAATAAATTTAAATAAATATTAATATCATTACTTAAATAATTCCTATTTAAAACTAAATACTTACCTATAAAATAAACCCTAAGCTAGCTACAATATAACTAATAGTTACATTGTATTTAGCTTATGGGTTTTTTTTTTTATTTTACAGGCAAGTTTGTATTTATTTTAACTAGGTAGAATAGTTACTAAATAGTTATTAACTATTTACTAACTACCTAGCTAAAATAAATACAAAAGTACCTGTAAAATAAAACCTGACCTAAGTTACAATAACACCTAACTCTACACTATAATTAAATAAATTAACTACATTAAATACAATTACCTAAATTAAATTAGCTAAAGTACAAAAACAAACAAACACTAAATAACAGAAAATAATAAACAAATTACAGATATTTAAACTAATTACACCTAATCTAATAGCCGTATCAAAATAAAAAAATACCCCCCCAAAATAAAATAAAACCCTAGCCTAAACTAAACTACCAATTGCCCTTAAAAGGGCCTTTTGTGGGGCATTGCCCCAAAGTAATCAACTGTTTTACCTGAAAAAAAAATACAAACAACCCCCCAACAGTAAAACCCACCACCCACACAACCAACCCCCCAAATAAAATACTATCTAAAAAAACCTAAGCTCCCCATTGCCCTGAAAAGGGCATTTGGATGGGCATTGCCCTTAAAAGGGCAGTTAGTACTTTTGCAGGCCCAAACCCTAACCTAAAAATAAAATCCACCCAATACACCCTAAAAAAACCTAACACTAACCCCCTGAAGGAAGCGGCAGAAGTCTTCATCCAACCGGGCCGAAGTCCTCAACGAAGCCAGGAGAAGTCTTTATCCAAACCAGGCGAAGTGGTCCTCCAGACGGGCAGAAGTCTTTATCCAGACGGCATCTTCTATCTTCATCCATCCGATGCGGAGCGGCTCCATCTTCAAGAAATCCAACGCGGAGCATCCTCTTCATCCGGAGTCTTCTTACTGAATGACGGTTCCTTTAAGTGACGTCATCCAAGATGGCGTCCCTTAGATTCCGATTGGCTGATAGAATTCTATCAGCCAATCGGAATTAAGGTAGAAAAAATCCTATTGGCTGATGCAATCAGCCAATAGGATTGAAGTTCAATCCTATTGGCTGATCCAATCAGCCAATAGGATTGAGCTTGCATTCTATTGGCTGATTGAGCCAATAGTATTTTATTTGGGGGGTTGGTTGTGTGGGTGGTGGGTTTTACTGTTGGGGGGTTGTTTGTATTTTTTTTTTACAGGTAAAAGAGCTAATTACTTTGGGGCAAAAGGTCCTTTTAAGGGCTATTGGTAGTTTAGTTTAGGCTAGGGTTTTTTTTTAATTTTGGGGGGGGGCATTTTTTTATTTTGATAGGGCTATTAGATTAGGTGTAATTAGTTTAAATATCTGTAATTTGTTTATTATTTTCTGTAATTTAGTGGGGGTTTTTTTGTACTTTAGCTAATTGAATTTAATTTAGGTAATTGTATTTAATGTAGTTAATTTATTTAATTATAGTGTAGTGTTAGGTGTTATTGTAACTTAGGTTAGGTTTTATTTTACAGGTACTTTTGTATTTATTTTAGCTAGGTAGTTATTAAATAGTTAATAACTATTTAATAACTATTCTACTTAATTAAAATAAATACAAACCTGCCCGACGTTGGGGGCGGCAGATTAGGGGTTAATAAGTGTAGGTAGGTGGCGGCAATGTTGGGGACAGCAGATTAGGGGTTAATAATATTTAACTAGTGTTTGCGAGGCGGGACTGCGGCGGTTTAGGGGTTAATATGTTTATTATAGTGTCGGTGATGTTGGGACGGCAGATTAGGGGTTAATAAGTGTAGGTAGGAGGCGGCGACATTGGGGACGGCAGATTAGGGGTTAATAAATGTAATGTAGGTGTCGGCGATGTTGGGAGCAGCAGATTAGGGATTCAGAAATATAATGTAGGTGGCGGCGGTGTCCGGAGCGGCAGATTAGGGGTTAAAAATGTTATTTTAGTGTTTGTGATGCGGGAGGGCCTCGGTTTAGGGGTTAATAGGTAGTTTATGGGTGTTAGTGTACTTTTTAGCACTTTAGTTATGAGTTTAATGCTACGGCGTTGTACCATAAAACTCATAACTACTGACTTTTAAATGCGTTCGGACTCTTGACGGGGGTAGGGTGTACCACTCACTTTTTGGCCTCCCAGGACAGACTCGTAATACCGGTGCTATGGAAGTCCCATAGAAAAAAGACTTTACGAAATTTACGTAAGTCGTTTTGCGGTAAGGCCAAAAAAGTGTGCGGTGACCCGAAACCTTCAAGACTCGTAATACCAGCGGGCGTAAAAAAGCAGCGTTATGACCTGTTAACACTGCTTTTTTACCCTAATGCAAATAGCCGTATGATTTTTAGTAATCACTCCCCCATGTGTTGGAGGGACTGAGGTCAAATAGGCACCCCCTCCCACAAGTGGTGGTATTGTCCTAATATCACACCCCTCTGGACACAACTCTTCGCTATCTTTGACCAACTTCACATTAAAATCCCTTTCAGCCCTAAAATTTGTCTCCTTCACTTAGATATTCCTAAATTACCACCAGTGTATAAAGCCCTCACCATTTATATGCTTATGTCTACAAAACTAGAAATAGCCAGAGCCTGGAAGAGCAAAACTCCTCCATCCCTTTCACAAGTTATCTCCATGATAAAATATATTAAAAAATTGAATAATACCCCTACTCAGTACTAGACAAAATGGATTTTCATATTGAAACCTGGTTACCATGGACTACCCTGACTGACAAACTAAACTACCGTAGATAGAGAATTTCCCACCCCCTCTTTTTTTTCTCTCTCCCCCCTCTTCTCTCTCTGACACTATCTATATCATTACCTAGCCCACCTCATCAATTTTACCTATATCAAGCCCGTACACATGTGCATTATACAAGAATGGTATGCTATAAGGTATAAAATTTCATAACAAGGGCTAATCTTCCAACCTCACACATTGGCCTCTATTTATCAAGCTGTCAACCGCAAATACGCTGGAATTCCACAGCGTATTTGTGGCGAGCCTGATTCGCCTTAGTTATCAAACCCTACAGATCGGCAAAAGTAGAATTTTGTGACGTAACATGCTATCTGCCGGACTCAGTCCGACACAGATCAATGCTTTCATCACTACAGATGTTCCGAACGCAAGTTCGGCACACTCTGACTACTTTTGGAAGTTATCAAATTCCTACCAGGTACGCTCGGCACTTTTCCGGCCCAGCGTACCTGGTTTTCAATCCGCCACCCTGGAGGCGGCGGATACCATAGGAATCAATGGGAGTCTGAAAGCAGCGAAAGCTTATGTTCGCTGTTGCCCGATATCCCATTGATTCCTATGGTAAATGTCTACACCTAACACCCTAACATGTACCACGAGTCTATACACACCTAATCTGCCCCCCCACTACACCGCCGCAACTAAATAAAGTGTTTAACCCCTAAACCGCCGCTACCGGAGCCCACGTCACCTGCATTATACATATTAACCCCTAATCTGCCCCCCCATACCGCCGCAACTCTAATAAATGTATTAACACCTAAACCGCCGCTCCCGGAGCCCACCACAACACTAATAAAGTGTTTAACCCCTAATCTGCCACCCCCAACGTTGCAGACACTATATTAAATTTATTAACCCCTAAACCTAAGTCTAACCCTAACCCTAACACCCACTAACGTAAATATAATTTAAATATATCTAAATAAAATTACTATATTCCTATTTAAAACTAAATACTTACCTATAAGATAAACACTAAGGCCTAGATTTAGAGTTGGGCGGTAGCCGTGAAAACCAGCGTTAGAGGCTCCTAACGCTGGTTTTGGGCTACAACCGGTATTTGGATTCAGTCAGGAAAGGGTCTAACGCTCACTTTCCAGCCGCGACTTTTCCATAACGCAGATCCCCTTACGTCATTTGCGTATCCTATCTTTTCAATGGGATCTTTCTAACGCCGGTATTTAGAGTCGTGGCTGAAGTGAGCATTAGAAATCTGACGACAAAACTCCAGCCGCAGAAAAAAGTCAGTAGTTAAGAGCTTTCTGGGCTAACGCCGGTTTATAAAGCTCTTGACTACTGTGCTCTAAAGTACACTAACACCCATAAACTACCTATGTACCCCTAAACCGAGGTCCCCCCACATCGCCGCCACTCGATTACATTTTTTTAACCCCTAATCTGCCGACCGCCACCTACGTTATACTTATGTACCCCTAATCTGCTGCCCCTAACACCGCCGACCCCTATATTATATTTATTAACCCCTAATCTGCCCCCCTCAACGTCGCCTCCACCTGCCTACACTTATTAACCCCTAATCTGCCGAGCGGACAGCACCGCTACTATAATAAAGTTATTAACCCCTAATCCGCCTTACTCCCGCCTCAATAACCCTATAATAAATAGTATTAACCCATAATCTGCCCTCCCTAACATCGCCGACACCTAACTTCAATTATTAACCCCTAATCTGCCGACTGAATCTCGCCGCTACTGTTATAAATGGATTAACCCCTAAAGCTAAGTCTAACCCTAACACTAACACCCCCCTAAGTTAAATATAATTTAAATCTAACAAAATAAATTAACTCTTATTAAATAAATTATTCCTATTTAAAGCTAAATAATTACCTGTAAAATAAACCCTAATATAGCTACAATATAAATTATAATTATATTATAGCTATTTTAGGATTTATATTTATTTTACAGGTAACTTTGTATTTATTTTAACCAGGTACAATAGCTATTAAATAGTTATTAACTATTTAATAGCTACCTAGATAAAATAATTACAAAATTACCTGTAAAATAAATCCTAACCTAAGTTACAATTAAACCTAACACTACACTATCAATAAATAAATTAAATAAACTACCTACAATTATCTACAATTAAACCTAACACTACAGTATCAATAAATAAATTAAATACAATTCCTACAAATAAATACAATTAAATAAACTAACTAAAGTACAAAAAATAAAAAAGAACTAAGTTACAAAAAATAAAAAAATATTTACAAACATTAGAAAAAAATTACAACAATTTTAAACTAATTACACCTACTCTAAGCCCCCTAATAAAATAACAAAGACCCCCAAAATATAAAAATGCCCTACCCTATTCTAAATTACAAAAGTTCAAAGCTCTTTTACCTTACCAGCCCTGAAAAGGACCTTTTGTGCCCCAAAAAATTCAGCTCTTTTGCCTGTAAAAAAAAACATACAATACCCCCCCCAACATTACAACCCACCACCCACATACCCCTAATCTAACCCAAACCCCCCTTAAATAAACCTAACACTAAACCCCTGAAGATCTTCCTACCTTGTCTTCACCATGCCAGGTATCACCGATCGTTCCAGGCTCCGAAATCTTCATCCAAGCCCAAGCGGGGGCTAGACATCCATCATCCGGTGGCTGAAGAGGTCCAGAAGAGGCTCCAAAGTCTTCATCCTATCCGGGAAGAAGAGGCGATCCGGACCGGCAACCATCTTGATCCAAGCGGCATCTTCTATCTTCATCCGATGACGACCGGCTCCATCTTGAAGACCTCCACCGCGGACTCATCTTCTTCTTCCGATGACTTCCCGATGAATGACGGTTCCTTTAAGGGACATCATCCAAGATGGCGTCCCTCGAATTCCTATTGGCTGATAGGATTCTATCAGCCAATCGGAATTAAGGTAGGAAAATTCTGATTGGCTGATGGAATCAGCGAATCAGAATCAAGTTCAATCCGATTGGCTGATCCGATCAGCCAATCAGATTGAGCTCGCATTCTATTGGCTGTTCCGATCAGCCAATAGAATGCGAGCTCAATCTGATTGGCTGATTGGATCAGCCAATCGGATTGAACTTGAATCTGATTGGCTGATTGGCGAGGGACGCCATCTTGGATGACGTCATTTAAAGGAACCGTCATTCGGCGAGTAGGCGTCGCTTAAAGAGGATGTTCCGCGTCGGCTTGGAAGAAGATGGCTCTGCTCCACTCCGGAAGAAAGAAGATTGAAGATGCGGCTTGATAGAAGACTTCATCCCGATGATGGACTTCCGACTTCAGCCTGATGATGGAGTTCTTCAGCCGCCGCTTGGATCAAGACTTCGGACCCTCTTCTGGACTGATCGGTGAACCCGGTGAGGTGAAGACAAGGTAGGGAGATCTTCAGGGGCTTAGTGTTAGGTTTATTTAAGGGGGGTTTGGGTTAGATTAGGGGTATGTGGGTGGTGGGTTGTAATGTTGGGGGGGGTATTGTATGTGTTTATTTTAAAGTCAAAAGAGCTGAATTCTTTGGGGCATGCCCCGCAAAGGGTCCTTTTCAGGGCTGGTAAGGTAAAAGAGCTTTGAACTTTTTTAATTTAGAATAGGGTAGGGCATTTTTTTTATTTTGGGGGGCTTTGTTATTTTATTAGGGGGCTTAGAGTAGGTGTAATTAGTTTAAAATTGTTGTAATATTTTTCTAATGTTTGTAAATATTTTTTTAACTATTTAATAGCTATTGTACCTGGTTAAAATAAATACAAAGTTGACTGTAAAATAAATATTAATCCTAAAATAGCTATAATATAATTATAATTTATATTGTAACTATATTAGGGTTTATTTTACAGGTAAGTATTTAGCTTTAAATAGGAATAATTTATTTAATAAGAGTTAATTTATTTCGTTAGAATAAAATTATATTTAAGTTAGGGGGGTGTTAGTGTTAGGGTTAGACTTAGCTTTAGGGGTTAATCCATTTATTACAGTAGCAGCGAGATTTGGTCGGCAGATTAGGGGTTAATAATTGAAGTTAGGTGTCGGCGATGTTAGGGAGGGCAGATTAGGGGTTAATACTATTTATTATAGGGTTATTGAGGTGGGAGTGAGGCGGATTAGGGGTTAATAACTTTATTATAGTAGCGGTGCTGTCTGCTCGGCAGATTAGGGGTTAATAAGTGTAGGCAGTTGGAGGCAACGTTGTGGGGGGCAGATTAGGGGTTAATAAATATAATATAGGGGTCTGCGGTGTTAGGGGCAGCAGATTAGGGGTACACAGAGATAATGTAGGTAGTGGCGGTTTACGGAGCGGCAGATTAGGGTCTTAAAAAATATGCAGGGGTCAGCGATAGCGGGGGCGGCAGATTAGGGGTTAATAAGTGTAAGGTTAGGGGTGTTTAGACTCGGGGTACATGTTAGAGTGTTAGGTGCAGACGTAGGAAGTGTTTCCCCATAGACAACAATGGGGCTGCGTTAAGAGCTGAACGCTGCTTTTTTGCAGGTGTTAGGTTTTTTTTCAGCTCAAAATGCCCCATTGTTTTCTATGGGGATATCGTGCACGAGCACGTTTTTGAAGCTGGCCGCGTCCGTAAGCACTGCTGGTATCGAGAGTTGCAGTGGCGTTAAATTATGCTCTACGCTCCCTTTTTGGAGCCTAACGCACTGAAAACCCAGCCATTCTGTGAACGGTGCGGCCAGAAAAAAGCACGCGTAGCTAACGCACCCCTTTGGCCGCAGAACTATAAATCTAGGCGTAAGATAGCTACAATAGAACTAATAGTTACATTGTAGCTAGTTTAGGATTTACTTTTATTTTACAGGCAACTTTGTATTTATTTTAACTAGGTACAATAGTTATTAAATAGTCATTAACTATTTAATAACTTCCTAGTTAAAATAAATACAAATATACCTGTAAAATAAAACCTAACCTAAGTTACAATTACACCTAACACTACACTACAAATACAATACAATTAAATACAATTAAAAAACATTATCTAAAGTACAAAAAACCCCCCACTAAATTACAGAAAATAATAAAATAATTACAATTTTTTTAAACTAATTACACCTAATCTAATCCCCCTAACAAAAAAAGGCGCCCAAAATAATAAAAAGCCCTACCCTATACTAAATTACGAATAACCCTTAAAAGGGCATTGCCCCAAAGTAATCAGCTCTATTACCTGTAAAAAAAAGTACAATACCCCCCAACATTAAAACCCACCACCCACACACCCAACCCTACTCTAAAACCCACCCAATCCCCCTTAAAAAAACCTAACACTAACCCCTTGAAGATCACCCTACCTCGAGAATTCTTCACCCAGCCGGGCCGAAGTCCTCCACGAAGCTGGGCGAAGTGGTCCTCCAGACGGGCTGAAGTCTTCATCCAAGCCGGGCAGAAGAGGTCCTCCAGACGGGCAGAAGTCTTCATCCAGGTGGCATCTTCTATCTTCATCCATCCGCCGCGGAGCTGCTCCATCTTCAAGACATCCGACGTGGAGCATCCTCCTCTAACGACATCCGACGACTGAATGAATGGTCCTTTAAATGACGTCATCCAAGATGGCGTCCCTTGAATTCCGATTGGCTGATAGAATTCTATCAGCCAATCGGAATTAAGGTAGGAAAAATCCTATTGGCTGATGACTGATGAAGTTCAATCCTATTGACTGATCCAATCAGCCAATAGGATTGAGCTCGCATTCTATTAGCTGTTCCAATCAGCCAATAGAATGCAAGCTTCGTTGAGGACTTCGGCCCGGCTGGGTGAAGACGTCTCAAGGTAGGGTGATCTTCAAGGGGTTAGTGTTAGGTTTTATTAAGGGGGTATTGGGTGGGTTTTAGAGTAGGGTTGGGTGTGTGGGTGGTGGGTTTAAATGTTGGGGGGGTATTGTACTTTTTTTTACAGGTAAAAGAGCTGATTACTTTGGGGCAATGCCCCGCAAAAGGCCCTTTTAAGGGCTATTCGTAATTTAGTATAGGGTAGGGCTTTTTATTATTTTGGGGGGCTTTTTTATTTTATTAGGGGGATTAGATTAGGTGTAATTAGTTTTAAAAAAATGTAATTATTTTCTGTAATTTAGTGTTTGTTTGTTTTTGTACTTTAGATAATTGTTTTTTAATTGTATTTAATTGTATTTAGTTTAGGGAATTTATTTAATTATAGTGTAGTGTTAGGTGTAATTGTAACTTAGGTTAGGTTTTATCTTTGCAATTAAGCTGGCTATATGAATCCTCTTACTTTTACAATACTCTAGGAATAACTAAAACGCTATTCTTTAAATATTTACTTAATCTTCTCTTGGGGCTATAATATTTGCCCCCTTCTATTTATATCTCCAATATTTTTTTTTTTAAATTCGTCTTTATTAGCAGGGAAAGATAACACAATCACAAGACATTGTAGTGAAGCAAACAAGAGCGGTGCGCAGACCGCAGTTTTTAACCAATCCACACATAAATGACCAACTGTACGATGAGTTGCCTATAGATGTAAGTTTACCATATCATAAAAGAAAATTGATTGCAGTATAGTAAATTGAGCTTTTATCTATGTGACGCAATCTCTCCCCATTTTTTGTTTAAGACATCAAAACAATTAAATTAACATATTAACAAATTAAACAATGTTTATCGTAACTATAGTCAAACCAACCCTAATAAAAAAAAAAAAAAAAAAAAAAGGGAAAGAAAGAAAGAAAGGGGTGGGAGGTGGGAGAGGGCGGGGAACAGGTAGGGAGTGAAGTAACAAGGGAAGGGAGTGGGGAAGCATGCGTCCCCCACCCAAACACCAAACGGTCGAAGCATTGCGGGTTGTGGGGTATTATGACCCACTAGGTTAAAATGTGTCAGGTTAGAACAACATCTCCTCCTGGAAAACCGCACCAGGAGTACCTGTAGGGGGTTCCATGAGCTCCTGCCACTCACCTCTCAGGTTCGCCAGCTGCATAAACTCTAGCTGAACAAAAGGCCCAAGGACCTGTCGTTGCAGGGCTGGTTGTAAGGTCATAACAAAGGGTTTCCATTTTTTAAGGAAGGGTTGTAATCTAAGCTTAGTGTTAAGTTTAGTGTCATGCTGTTCCACGAAAAGCTGTTTCATCAGGCGAAGCCTGAACTGGGCTATCGTGGGTGGTTTTCTAGAAAGCCATCTATCTAGTATACAACTGCGGGCCAGAAGTGTACATAGGGTGAGTAGTTTGTGAAGCTGTTTATGCTCAGTCTCCCAGCCAAAAACAAACACATTATTCACCCCTATTTCAATCTCTATTTTAAATGTGACTCTTAACCAATGCTGTAATTGTCCCCAAAACTGTTTAATCTGCGGGCAAAGGAAAAAATAATGCTGTAATGAGGGGGACCCCCCACTACATTTAACACATATATCAGGATGCTCAGGTTTCCATTTCGACAGTCTGTGAGGGGTGATGTAGTCTCTGTGTAACATCCTGAGCTGTGCCTCCCTAAGTGGCATTGCTAGTGTAGCTGATCTAGCTGCTTCTATACTATCCGTCATATTTTGTATCGTCAATGTCGGGGCAGTGTCTAAATGTAGGTTAATTAGGGTCTGTGTCTGTATAATGGGTTCTTTACGCTTTATTAGTTGTTTATAAAAGTCTGACATTGAGAAGCAGCCCAATTGAAACATCGTCTGAGAGACAGCAAAGGGAGACCTATTCCAGAACCCCGGGTTGGCGAGCATGAGGCTCGAGACATAATGTCGCACCTGCAAATACGCATAAAAGTGCTTGTTGGGAATGGAAAATTTGGTTTTGAGTTCTTGGAAAGATCTAACCGTGTGTAGCAATGGGTCCACCACATCACCCACCGTGCCGAGGCCCAGAGATTTCCAAATACGGAAAGGTTTATGCTCGTTCCCTGCCGGGAATTCCGGGTTGCCTACAAGTGGCAGAAACTTTAAGGGGGGGTGGGTAAGTCCCATATGTTTATGAATTAATTGCCACGCTCTCAGGGGGTCCTTATATAGGACACTGGAAGCTATTGATTGTGGAATATCTTTCAGTGGGGCATAAGGGAGATATGCTAGAGCGATGGGAGCTAGGTTCGCTTCCTCCAATGGGGCCACACAAAAGTGGGAGGTGCCCAATTGCCAATCAGTTACCAATCTGGCCAGGGCCGCCCAGTTATAAAGCTTTAAGCTGGGAACGCCCAGACCTCCACTGGGAAAGGGAAGTTGAAGCTTCTCCAGGGCTATGCGGGGTTTCCTACCTCTCCAGATGAAGGCGGACATAGCTTTGTTCCATATGGCTAAATCGCCTTTGGTCATAAGGAAGGGCAGCATCAACAGAGGATATAATATTTTTGGTAGTAGGGTCATCTTGACCAGGCTGACCCTGCCCGATAATCCCAGTGGGAGAGTGTTCCAACTATGAAGTTGTGTGGCTATACTCTTACATCTCTCAGAGATGTTGAGCGTGTACATCTTGTGAGGGTCTTTATGAACCTTGATACCAAGGTATGTTAGTGCCCCCGGTACCTCCACAAACGGGAAGGAATATCCGGAGTCGGGATGTTTGTTAAGCCACAAGATCTCCGATTTGGATGTGTTGATTTTATATCCTGAGAAGTCTCCGAACTCGGAGATAGTATGCACTATACGCGGTATGTGTTTAGAGGGTGAGTCTACAAAGAGTAGCATGTCATCCGCATATAGAGCTATTTGAACCGGATTATTTCCCAGCACAATGCCCGGAAAAGAATCCCTCAGTTTGATGGCCAGAGGCTCCAGAGCCAGATTAAACAGAAGGGGCGACAGGGGACACCCCTGTCTGGTGCCCCGCTGCAGTCGGAAGTCTGGGGAGAAGAGACCATTAACCAGAACGCGTGCCACTGGAGTGTGGTACACCTTACGAATCATATCTAAAAAGGGGCCCCTAAAGTTGAACCGTTGCATCGTATCTATCAAGTGGGGCCACTCCACACGGTCGAAGGCCTTCTCCGCATCAAGCGATAACAGGAAGGCCTCCGCCGCACTGGATCCCTCTCCCCTCTTGCCCAGGGACCAGTAGTGATCAATTACATGAAGCACCTTGCGAAGATTAGTTACCGAGGATCGTTGAAACACGAAACCCGTCTGATCTGGATGTACTAACTGGGGGAGGGCGGTTTTTAATCTGTTGGCCATTATTTTCATAAAGAGTTTGTAATCTGTGTTAAGCAAGGAAATGGGACGATATGATTCAGGAAGAGAATGATCTTTACCCGGCTTGGGAATCAGGGTGATGTGCGCTGTGGTGAAATCCCGTGAAGGCAATGCCTCCTCTTGAAAGAAAGCATTGAAGAGTTTGGTCAGTGAGGTGCCAATTTGTGGTAGAAGGATTCTATAGAAATCGGCCGGAAGACCATCCGGGCCCGGAGCCTTCCCAACAGGGATAGACTTCAAGGTAAACGAGACCTCTTCCAACGTGATGGGAGCATTCATAGCATCCACCTGATCTTGAGTTAGTTGGGGTAGCTTAAGAGATTGCCAGAAGTGTTCCTTGGAGACCGGGTCAGGGGAGTCCTGACACGCGTAAAGTCGTGTAAAATACTGAGCGAAGCAATCTGCAATTTCCTCGGGGGAGGTGTATGTGCGCCCGTTATGTTTAAGTGCCGCAATGTTAGACCTTGAAAACTTTGGTTTAGTTAGTGCCGCCAGCATTTTGCCTGGTCTATTACCAAATCTGTAGTATTTACCAGCCATCTTTAGCAAACCTGAGGCCGCCTGATGTCTCATGAACGCTTCCAGTTCAGCCTTGCTGGCCACGTATCTCTCATACGTGTCAGATGTTCGAAAAGAGCAATGGGCCTGGTAGGCCCGGGACAGCGTTTTGTTAAGGTCCAGGTATCTGAGTTGCGTTTTGTATTTAATTTTTGAGATGTATGAAATTATGGAGCCGGATAGGACCGATTTTGCTGTCTCCCAGAAAAGCTGGGCATTATCTATATGTGCCCTATTGTCGGTATAGTAGTCAGTCCAGGCCTGATGTAGAAATTTGACAAAGGCCTCAGAGGAGGCTAGGTATGTAGGGAATCTGAGAGTGTTCCTGTTTGCTCTTGGACCACGTGCGCCCAGAATCAGCGCCACTGGTGCATGATCGGACAGGATAATATCATGTATATCACAGGTCTGGACCTGAGCAATCAGGGATTTAGAGACCAAATACAGGTCAATCCTCGATAAAGTGTGCTTGGCCTTGGCTAGGCATGTGTAGTCCTTACCCTCTGGGTGGTGTAATCTCCAGATATCACACGTATTAAGGTGTGTCTCAAGCATATCAAAGATCTTGGATTCATATCTCGCTTTGTAATTTTTCTTAGGATCTCTCACTAGGTGAGTGCCCAGCCAGGCTCTATCCAGCGTGTGTGAGGGGGAAATATTAAAGTCTCCACCTATAATCAATCTTGAATCCATATACGGGGAAAGTCTTTGGGTTAAGTGCCTCCAAAAATACGTTGATCTATGATTAGGTGCATAAATGTTGCAGAATACATACTTATCATCGTTGATGTCTGCCTGCAGGATCATAAATCTGCCATCACTATCTAGATATGTATGATTAACAGTCACCTTAAGTCGTTTGCCAAATAGGATAGCCAAACCTCTACTGGCACTAGTGTGTGAATTATAGAGAACATGACCCACCCAATCCCTCTGCAGTTTAGAATGTTCCTCATCTGTCAGATGAGTTTCCTGCAATAGGGCTATATCCGCACCTACTCTCCTGAGGTGCGTAAGAATTGCCCGCCTCTTAACGGGGGAGTTGATGCCCCCTACGTTCCAGGTCAGAATTTTAAGGGGCATAGGAGACTAAATTAAGATAGCATGGGGGATTGATAAACCGGGACAAAGCCCGAAGGGGGGGGGGGGGAGGAAAGAAAAGGTGGGGGTGGGAGGGTTGGAAGAGGGAGAGAGGAAGAGAGAGAGAGAAGGAAAGAAAGAAAAGACAAAGCAAAACAGAACAAAACGCAACAAAACAAAACAAAGCAAAACAAAACAAAGCAAAACAAAACACACAATATCAACACCCGTGTAAACCCTCCTAACAGAGTGCATAAATCAAACGGCTGAGCCGCCAGCAGTGTCATAGGATTGTAACATAAGTGCAAGGGTGACAACCCAACAAACATTGAAATGGCTAGAGAAACTTTACATTTAGACAACCTCTTTCTATAACACCTGAAAAAAAGAAAGGTTAATAACAACAGTGCAAACATCAGAGTTATTGTGTTATAGTGCAGAGTCACAGGAGACAACCAAGCAAGCAGCAGGTTGGTGAGAAAAGCAATATGTTTAAGTAATCCTTTTCCAAGATACATGAAAACAAGCAAGGGTAAGTCCCCCTGATCCCACCCACCCCCATCCCAACAGTATGCATGGGCAAAACTTATAAGAGCTGTTTCAGAAAACCTGGCACTAGAGTAAAATCATTTAAATATACTTGCGAATCCTTTTTGTGTGATAGCAGGTGAATCCGTGCCTGAGATATAGTGGTAACTAAACCTGTCAAAGAGAACATGAACATTAACATATCCCTTCCCCCCTCCCCCCCCCACATTGCAATCGGGCTCATTGGCAAAATTATAGGCGGTCAATATGTCAAACATAACACTTGTTGTAAAAACCGCTGTCACTAGCTGGGGTGAAAAAAGAAAAGTCAGAACAACACAAAAGCAGGTAAGGGCCCAACAAACAATGCACAATACCAATTTTTTAAATTTTTTAAACTTAGCGTTATTATCCAAACAGGTACGCTCCTTTAGGAGCCAGTCCTCAGCTATTATCATGACCAAAGTGGCAAACAGTGAGTAGGTAAATAACCTCTCCATTATGTTAATACAGTTCAATGGGAAAGTCCAGGATCGATCAGAACTCCTATTGCTAATCAAGCAGCTGGCTGATGGTCTTCAGTAGCCAAATAGCTGCGTAGGGCTAGTGGAGAGTGGAAATATTTTATGCCATGGGGCGTTTGAAGGCGCAGCTTGGCAGGGAAGAGTAAGGCTACCTGGCGTCCCTGTTCGTGTAATTGCGAGCACAGGGGGGCAAACTCCTTTCTTTGTTTTGTTACTTCAACAGAGAAGTCCTGGAACAACAATAGCTTGGAGTGTTCAAAGATAACTTCTTTGTGAGATCTGTAAGCCCTGAGGATTCTAAGTTTTTCCTGAAAGTTTAAACATTTAAAAATGACCTGTCTGGGTTTCTGATTAGCATGTTCAAGAGTCCTTTCAGGCCCTATTCTGTGGGCTCTCTCCACGTCGATAGGCTATATCTCCAATATTTTTTATATAAATATATATGTGGATTAACTGGTAACATAATAAGATGATGTTTTGCATAATCTTAGAATCTGTATATGGTGGTTCAATATATGTTTAAATCCTTAAGATACTACATTACACTGTGGAAGCAAAGTTCATGTAATATATGATTAATGTTATGCTTATATAGCTTGTAACCTATCTCACTTAAATCTAGACAGATATTATATGAGCAAATAAGGGAGGAGGTAGTGCTTTGTCTATGTAAATATATAATTAACCTCCCAGACACTAATCTAGAGGTTGATATACTAAGGTCCTGCTCACTAAATATCATATTTAAATTGCTTAGGACGTAGACAGGCTAGCTTTGGAGGATCTCCCCAAATCACTCTTATTTTTTATTTTACTTTAAATAATACTATATAATTTAGGGGGGAAAAAAGGAATCTAACCACACACAAAAAAAAGAAAAGAAAAGGGCATCCACATACACGTAACTATGATATCACATTCACTTCTTTTTTCTTTTCTCCCAAATGCTTAGTTTTAAGCATCTCTTCATATAATAGTGATTCATATATCTTCAGTGTTTTTCCTCCATTTTTTTTCTAGAGAGGAAACTATTTCTCCCTTTGTTTTGTTTTTTTGCATATGGAAAGATTTATCACAAACAGTAAACCTCACTCTCCTACCATGCCTGTCAAAAAAAACATTTGTCTGAAACAGGTCTTTTTTATTTGTATGTTGCAGTGTCAGTTTCTGTAATTCACCCTTTGGGCCTGCACCCAGGCAGGCCCAGGTTTAACTGCCTGTGACTCTGTAAATAGTGTAGCTTTATGTCAGTGCGATAGCAACCAAAGCTGAGCCTGTTTATAGGTCATGGGATGTGTACCCGGTCCGGTCTGGATGTGCTGTCCTTTCTCCTTGTTTTGCTTACGCCCAAGGTGATTACATAAGTCTGTGAACCCTGAGTTGTTCCCAGTTTGTTTATTAGCTTGCATTTGTGTGCGTGGCTGCAGTTCTGTGGCTGTATTAGGGACTCAGGTACTTGGAAGAGACCTTGACGTGGTATATGTGCTTGTTCCAGGTGGCCAAATGTGGTAACTAACTCTTCCAGTTTTGCTTTTAATCCTAGCTGAGAGCTTGTGAGCGAGTGCTGGACTTTTTTTATTTGTGTGTTGCAGTGAAACAGGTCTTGACACAACTAGTGAACCAGCAATCTCTAAAAAAAGATCTTCAACCTCTGAAGCAGAAGATAAACTTAACTCCCAAGGCCAGATTTTTAGCTTTCAAGAAAAAAATCTTAAATTATTGCAAGCCGGGGTGGAGCTAGCCTTTGAAAAGAGCGGACACGTTTTCATGGAGAGCTTTGAATGTTCGAAAATCTGTGAAATATCGAACATCAAACCAACTTTACCATGGTTCATGGAGCTCCCACTCACATCTGTATTATACCTATTTACACTGAGAACCCAGACAAAATAATATCAGCTACTTCTCTAAAATATTGTCTACAATAGTCTGAGATCTTAGGAACCACGAAGTCAAGTGATTTTGCCGAGTGGGAGCTATGACGCACAACTCCTATATAAAGAGGCCCTTATCTTGGGAAGCACTGAACTCTCAACACTCTCCTGTGACACTATCCTAGTGGAACTGAACAATAAACCAGAGCAGTTTCACATAATCCACAGGCAAGTACACAGAATCTCCATATAGATGTGGCATGAACAGCCATTTTTAGCCTGCATATATGTGTAACACCACTCCAACCCAAAGTGCTTGAAAACATTGTACTACAACTTACTGATATAAAGATCAGGACTGCAGAACCGCCTCTACCTCCGTTGTACTTAATAATTGGGTCTCAGTACTGTACTCAGAAGGAATAGACAGGTGGACCTTATTACATCCTTTGTGACTCTGTACCAATCTAAAAGCACTATGGAGTCCATTGACAGATGGGAAAGTCTAATCCTTCTAAGCATAGAAGAACGCTTTGACAACCTTAAGCAGAGCCTAATCAAAGACTGGGAACATGCTATCCAACTGCCACAAAACATACAATTTACACCGATCCATGGAGATTATCAAGACCTACCAACCTCTGCAAATGCTTCTTCCAAGAATGAAAGAGCCTACACCAACTACCAAGATACACCATGCTCAGTCCCTGACCCGCCCTACATTAGATCTTGGAACCCTGCCTTTGAGACAATTCCTCCTAGGCCACTCGAGACTTCATGCAGTGTGACCATTCCGCTTAGAGATCCAAGAGACTACAAGAAACCCTGCTAGGTTAAAAATGTACTACTCACAACTTGTAACTTAGAGTAATGTTTTTTTTTACCATAATTGTTACTGGCTTATGTGTAATTTTTAGTCCTTTTAAATTTTAGCCCAATTTTTAAACCTCTTAGCGGTTTGAAGAATTATAACTTTATAACTGAGATGGCAGCTGAACCTATCTAATCCATTTATGTTCCTTTTAAAATTCCCTTTGTTTTCATGACTATTAGTGATCACAGTATCTAGAAATATAACAAGTTTGCTATCCTATCCTAATTGTTACTAGCTTCTTGCAATTTTTATATTTCCTATCCTTCTAGCGGTTTGTAGACCCCTAACATTATATCTGAGGTGGTAGCTGAATTTGTTTATTCCACTTATGTTCCTCTTATAGTCCCCCCTGTTAACATGACTTTTAACGATCATAGGATTCAGAAAGGTAACAAGTTTACATCTATATGTGACATAAATCCTAGATTTTCATCTGTTATGAAAGCAAAATTAGACTCAGAATACTGGTGCTGACTTAGAAATAGGGTTTACAATAAATATAATTATATCAACATATACCAATACCCAATAGACATTTAGGCCTCTAGTTATCAACGTGTCTACTTACCTACCATCGCCGGCCCCAATACGCCCGCCTAAGCTCGCCTACCATTGCCGCCGCGGACCTGAATAATCTCGCCAAAGTTATCAATAAAGCTGTCAAAAAGCCCGCACCAAGTATGGGGCGATGAGCAGCGGACTGTGATAGTTATCACTCATCTGATCTCGCTGCTCTTCGGCTTTTTTCCAGTTTTATTGCTAGCCTGTCACTAAGCACTCAAACTAAACTACACTGTTCTACCCCCTATACCGGTGCCCCCGGAGCCCCCCGCAACTAAATAAAGTTATTAACCCCTAAACGGCCACTCCCGGACACCGCCGCAACTATAATAAATGTATTAACCCCTAAACCGCCGCTCCCGGAGCACACCGCCACCTACATTATACCTAGTAACCCCTATCCTGCCCCCCCATACCGCCGCCACCTATAATAAATGTATTAACCCCTATCCTGCCGATCCCGGACCCCGCCACAACTAAATAAATTGTTTAACCCCTAAACCGCCGCTCCCGGACCCCGCCACCACCTATATTAAACTTATTAACCCCTAATCTGCCCCCCCTACACCGTCGCCACCTATAATAAATTTATTAACCCCTATCCTGCCCCCCCTATACCGCCGCAACCTATAATAAAATTATTAACCCCTAAACCTAAGTCTAACCCTAACCCTAACACCCTAACTTAAATATTAATTAAATACATCTAAATATTATAACTCTTATTAACTAAATTAATCCTATTTAAAACTAAATACTTACCTGTAAAATAAACCTTAATATAGCTACAATATAAATAATAATTATATTGTATCTATTTTAGGATTTATTTTTATTTTACAGGCAAATTTCAATTTATTTTAACTAGGTACAATAGCTATTAAATAGTTATTAACTATTTAATAACTACCTAGCTAAAAGAAATACAAAATGACCTGTAAAATAAATCCTAACCTAAGTTACAATTAAACCTAACACTACACTATCATTAAATTAATTAAATAAATTACCTAAAAATAACTACAATTAAATACAATTAAATAAACTAACTTAAGTACAAAAAATAAAAAAAAATAAGTTACAAACATTTGGCTCCGCGTCAGCTCGTCTGAAGATGGCTCCGCTCCGCTCCAGATGGATGAAGATTGAAGACGCCGCCTGGATGATGACTTCAATCGGATGGAAGACTTCTTCAGCGCCCCTTGGATGATGACTTCTGCCGCTCTGGATGTCTTCTTCTGTTCCATCGATGGTTGGCTGGCTGAAGACGGCTATTGGTAGGATGATCTTCAGGGGGGTAGTGTTAGGTTTATTTAAGGGGGGTTTGGGCTAGAGTAGGGGTATGTGGGTGGTAGGTTCTAATGTTGCGGGGGGGGGGTTGTATTTTATTTTTACAGGCAAAAGAGCTGAATTCTTTGGGGCATGCCCCGCAAAAGGCCCTTTTAAGGGCTGGTAATGTAATAGAGTGTTAACTTTTTAATGTAGAATAGGGTAGGGCATTTTTTTACTTTGGGGGGCTTTGTTATTTTATTAGGGGGTTTAGATTTGGTGTAAGTAGCTTAAAATTGTTGTAATATTTTTTAAATGTTTGTAACTTATTTTTTTTATTTTTTGTAACTTAGTTTTTTTTTATTTTTTGTACTTTAGTTAGTTTATTTAATTGTATTTAATTGTAGTTAATTGTAGGTAATTTATTTAATTAATTTAATGATAGTGTAGTGTTAGGTTTAATTGTACCTTAGGTTAGGATTTATTTTACCGGTAATTTTGTATTTCTTTTAGCTATGTAGTTATTAAATAGTTAATAACTATTTAATAACTATTCTAACTAGCTAAAATAAATACAAAGTTACCTGTACAATAAATTTAAATCCTAAAATAGATACAATGTAATTATGAATTACATTGTATCTATCTTAGGGTTTATTTTGCAGGTAAGTATTTAGTTTTAAAAAGGAATAATTTATTTAAGTATAGTGTAGTGTTAGGTGTTATGGTTCCCAGCTCCTTTATACAACTTTTCCCCCAAATCCCCAAGACTTATACCGTTAGAAAGGTTAGGCGATTACCTTTCCAACGGTAGGTCTTGGGGGTCTGTAGCTGCTAAGATGCCTGAGATACAGGCTTCTAAGCAGCATGCCCCCTTTCCCTATATTTTGCATTGTAAATTTTAAATAAAGTGGCGTGGTGACGTCATCACTTCATTGCGTGTGACGTCACCGCACGTAACGGGAAGCACCGGCAATGCCTGTCACTATACAGGCACGATCGCTGGGGTGGGAGTCGGTGGGAGCCCCCAGATTGCTCTAAAGGTGAGTGAGTGCTAGCGACGGCTCTGAGTCATCGTTAGAACTATAAATGTTTTTTGCTGCCACTTTCTTTGGATTTTATTATTTATGAAGACAAGATCCATTATACTCCTAGAGTATAAGCAGCTATCCTCATATTGTTATTTTCAATCAACTAGTTTGCAAGTTTTGCGCAATAGAGGGTGCAAAACAAACCCTACAAAAGTTGCTTTATTTCACCCTCCATAGTGCTGCCATTGCAAGCTTTTAAAAAGCCACCTTGTGCATGCGATATAGTGGCGATGAGCTCCATACCGCACAAAATCCAAGGGCTGCTTTGATGTGCTCATGCACGCTTTCCCCATAGACATCAATGGGGAGAGCGTGCTAGAAAAAAACCTAACACTTGAAGCGCGGAATGCCGATCGCCATAACGCAACCCCATTGATGCCTATGGGGAAAAAAAGTTACATTTAAACCTAACACCCTAACATAAACCCCAAGTCTAAACACCCCTAATCTGCTGCCCCTGACATCCCTGACACTTAAATAAAGTTATTAACCCCTAATCTGCTGCTCCCGACATCGCCGCTACTAATAAACGTTAATAACCCTTATTCTGCTGCTCCCGACATTGCCGCCACTATAATAAAGTTATTAACCCCTATTCCGCCGCTCCCCGACATCGCCGACATCTAAATAAAGTTATTAACCCCTAAACCTCTGGCCACCCACATCACCGCCACTAAATAAACCTATTAACCCCTAAACCTGTGAAATTAAAAAAACCTAATCAGCCAATAGAATTTCAGTAGCTCTCATTCTATTGGCTGATTTGAATTTCAAAAATAAAATCAGCCAATAGGAATGCAAGGGACGCCATTTTGAAAAGGCTCCCTTGCATTAAAGATTCAGTGTACGGCGGCGACCGTATGAAGAGGACGCTCCGCACTGGATGTCTTGAAGGATGGACCCACTCCGTGCTGCCGGGCTAAAGATAGAAGACGCCGTCGGGATGAAGAGAGAAGATGCCGCCTGGATGAAGATAGAAGACGCTGCCTGGATGGATGAAGACCTCGCCACCTGGATGAAGCAATGGGTAGCTTAGGTTTTTGTTAGAGTTAGGGTTTTGTATTTTTTTTACAGGGAAAAGAGCTGATTTCTTTAGGACAATGCCCTACAAAAGGCCCTTTTAAGGGCTATTGGTAGTTTATTGTAGGCTAGGGTTTTTCTTATTTTGGGTGGGCTTTTTATTTTTATAGGGCTAATAGATTAGGTGGTAATTGTTTTTATTTTGGATAATTTTGTTTGTTATTTTTCGTAATTTAGTATTTTTTATTTTTTGTAATTTTAGATTTAATTTGTTTTAGTAGTGTTAGTTTTTTTTTTCAATGTGTAATTTAGTTTAATTGGTAGTTATTTCAATTTTAGTATAATAGTTGTTAGGTTAATTTATAGTTTAAACTTAGTTTTTTTTATTTCACTGGTAAGTTTTTATTTATTTTAAGATAGGGATATTGAAATTTTAATTTAAAGTTAGGGGGTTGTTAGGTTTAGGGGTTAATAGTTTAATTTAGTTTTTGCAATGTGGGGGGCTGGCAGTTTAGGGGTAATAGGTTTATTTAGTGGCAATGATGTGGGAGACCAGAGGTTTAGGGGTTAATAACTTTATTTAGTGGCGGAAATGTCGGGGAGCGGCGGAATAGGGGTTAATAACTTTATTATAGTGGTGGCGATGTCGGGGAGCGACGGAATAGAGGTTAATAACTTTTATTAGTGTCGGCGATGTCAGGAGCGGCAGATTAGGGGTTAATAACTTTATTATGGTGTTTGCAATGCAGTAGGGTGGCGGAATAGGGGTTAATAGGTAGTTTATGGGTGTTAGTGTACTTTGTAACACTTTAGTTATGAGTTTTGTGTAACAGTTTTGTTGCGCAAAATTTATAACTACTGGTCTCAGATAGCGGAATGGATTGTGTCGGTAGGTATAGAGCATAACGCAAGCATTTTAGCCTCACTGCACAACCTGTAATACCAGCGCTATGGAAATCCTACGCAAAAACGTAATTTTATTGAGTGCTGGACTGATGTTGCGTTACAGGCTAAAATGCTTGCAGTATTGCTATACCGACAAGACTCACAATGGCTGCGTTACGGTTTTTACACTGAAATGGCTATTTTTTCAGTGTTAAAACCATAGAGCAAAACTCGTAATCTAGGTGTTTGTTAGTAATTGTTAGCATCTTGGCGAAAGAAGGAGCATGTGCCTTTTTTTGTGTGCAGGATTTCCTACTACTAATTTGCACTCGAGTATCTCAATCTGTACCTTTATTATTTTGCTTGAAAATAACTTGTATTCCTGTTATTAACATTAAAGTTGTATACTATTTATTGTACTGTATAAAAACCTCAGTAAATAAAAAAATAAAAATATTGCAAGCCAGACTAGACGATTTGGAGGATCATTCTAGGCGCAATAATCTAAAAATGATTGGCCTTCCAGAAAATAAAGAATTTTCCATTTAACTTTGCCACTATAATTTTACCTCAAGCCCTCAGAGTCCAACAACAAAATGTACCTTTAGCTGTAGAAAGGGCACATAGGATGGGTGCCCCTAAAGTAAATACTACAGGCCTTAAAGCACATAGACCAATTATGGTCAAATATTTGAATTACCAGGATAAGATAAATTTACTTAGGCTATACAGGAAAAAAGTCAATTTATTTGTAGGAGAGTATAAGATATTACTCTTTCAGAATTTTTCTAGCGAAACCTCATTTAGGAGGAAGGAAATGGCACTATACTGTACAAAGTTAATCAATAATGGAGACAAAGCTAGACTCATTTACCCTGCAAACAATATTATAGAAGAGGATAATTCTATCATCACCCTTTCTGAACCTGAAGAAGCTAAAGAATACTTTAAGCAAAAAAAATATATCTCTCACATGATTTGACCTTTGTTGGAAATATGACCTTACCTGATATGTATTATATTCTTGCTTTTAGAATTATTCTCTGGTCATGATGCTTTTATTGAGTATTATTGTTTTCCCCCCTCCTTTCTTGTTTCCCTCCCCTCCCCTTGAATGAGAAATTCTATTAATTATCTTTCCTGGAATGTAGGGGGCATTACTTCCCCTATTAAAAGAAAGATGATAATAAAGCAGTTGGGTAAACATAATCCGGACATAGTGATCATTCAGAAAACACATCTTAGAGACAAGGAAGTAATTAAATTAAAGAGTAAATGGGTTGGGGAAGTGTTTGCCTCCTCGTGCTCCCATAGGAAAAAGGGTGTAGCGGGGGCAGAGCCTGGACGTGCCAGAACATGGCCGCAAACAGTTAGAGCACCGGTCTAAGCACTTCAAACCCTTAAAGTGATAGCCTTAGAGCAGGTTCGGATTCCACCCACACTGCATTAAGAGGGGAGCAGGAAAGGAGAGAACCCCTTAACGGAGCGAAGATGTGATAGTGGGCTGCGAGAACATAATACAATTGTGCTACTGTCAGGATTATCCAATTCATGATATCTATTCAAAATTATATGTTTATTTAGTTAGAATCTCAACTGCTGATTTACAAGGAGTAATTAAGTATTTATTAATAAATGTATGTTCCTTTAAGAAAACTCTTAACATAGATGTGTGACTTATATAAACCCTTGTAATTATGTTCCTAAGGATGGAATAACATGGACTTAATATAATAACTGTAAAGCGAAAATAGAGTTGATACACAGTTGATACTTTTTGAAACAATGTGTATCTACATTTGAGCATTTTCCATCCCTAACGACAGTAGCATAACAAGGTTAAAGTTAGCCGGCAAGAAATAGCTAGCTTACAGAGAAGTTGCTAAACGATGTCTCTTAGACGTCACAGCCCTTCGTGAATTCTCCAAGCTGAAACAGCTGCAGATTGTTACCAGCACACGGATCGAAGCAGCAACAGGTTCAGAGGAGATGAGCGCAAACACTGCAGATATTGTATTCTACTTTGAATAAACAATAGGCTATGACAATTACTTGGAGCACTTAAGAATAAGGACTCAGAGGTATGAGCTTGTAACGCAAGCTATAACTGAAATACATTACCAAGCATTGTTAGAAGCCAGAATGAGGCTTATAAGGGTACATGGGAGGAGTTGTGAGGAAATGGTTTACCTGTTAAAGGTATATTCCCTATACATAACGGAATTGTTACAGTACACCCCCCAAAAAAGAACCACTCAGTGGTTCAAGGTTTCGGTCTATCCGGATGGCGTCTGTGAAATAATGAGAGAAGGCGTGGAGCAGAGATGTTAACTGCAGGCTCCAAGGAATCCTCCTCAGGACCAGATCCTTTCCATCTAATTAAGTACTGAAGAGATCCCTTAGATCTCCTGGAATCAAGGATGGTTTTTAACTCATATTCCATCTGATCAGTGGTCACTGAGTTGAGATGAGTAGGTGTCAAGTTCGAGTCTCTTTGGTTATGGCAAGGTTTCAATAATGAGACATGAAAAGTTGGGTGTATGAGATAAGAAGAAGGCAAAGACAAGGTAACGGCATTCTGATTTATTATCCTTATAATAGGGAATGGTCCAATGAACCTCGAGCTCAATTTTTTTCAGGGTGTTTTTAATTACAGGTATTTAGTAGATAACCATACCTTATCCCCGATTTGGTCATTTGGAGTAGGTCTCCTTCTTAAATCATAATATCTCTTTTGTCGTTCTTGAGCCATCTTTATGTTATCCCTTAAGATTTCAAAGTTATGGTTTAAGGAATGCATGATGTCTGTAAGTAATAGATTAGATGACTGGTGATTCAGCAAAAAGTGGAATGTTGGGTGATAGGCGTAGTTTGCAAAAAATGGAGTCTGTTTGGTGGAAGTATTAACTGTATTATTAAATGCAAATTCAGCAGCCGGAAGTAAAGAGGACCAATTGTCCTGTTGAGAGTTACAAAAACACCTTAAATATTGCTCCAGCCACTGATTTGTGCGTTCTGTTTGTCCATTAGTTTGTGGGTGGTAGGATGTGGATAAACGTTGCTGGATGTTGAGTGAGGTACAAAGTTCTTTCCAGAATCTGGAGGTAAATTGTTCCTCTGTCAGATGTAATGCTATTGGGAAGACCATGGAGACGTTCTATGTTATCAAAGAATAGAGCGCAGTTTGAGAAGCTGTTGGGAGGCTTTTAAAGGGAATGAAATGTGCCATTTTCATCATTATATCTACTATGACGAATATAGTAGTATTATTACTGGATTTTGGCAATTCAACGATAAGGTCCATTGATATATCAGACCATGGACGAGTAGGAATTGGTAAGGTCATCAACATACCATATGGAAAGGCCTTATCTGTTTTAGTTGTGACACAGATAACACAAGTTTTCACGTAGTCTTTTACGTCATTTGGAAGAGATGGCCACCAAAATTTATTTTTCACTAATTGCACCGTTTTATGTTCTCCGGGATGTCCAACCAGTTTGGAATCGTGCAAGGTATTAATCACTTTATTTCTCAATTCTTTTGGAACATACAGACGATCATGGTATGTGAATAATCCATTAGATTGTTTTACAAATAGATGTAGAGGAATGTCTACGTCATTTTCTTGAGAAGTTTTAAAATTCTCAACGATTAGTAACAATGGCAATACACTCTTCAGTGGTATAATCGATGTGGCTGTCTGAAGGTTTTGGGGTTTATCCATCATACGGGATAAGGCATCTGCCTTGCCATTTTTTGCACCGGGTCTGTAAGTAATAACAAAGTTAAATCGTGAGAAAAACAAGCTCCAACAAACTTGTCGGGGTGATAGTATTTTATTGCTTTTCAGATACTGTAGGTTTCTGTCATCTGCAAAGATTAGAATTGGTATTTTTGTACCTTCAAGTAAATGTTTCCAATTCTCAAGAGCACATTTTATTGCTAAGAGTTTCTTCTCAGATAATTTAATTCTGCGGAGTTCATGACCCTAGAATAGAAGGCAACAGGGTGAATAGGCTGGAGTAAGGATTTTCTTTGTGAAAGTATTGCGCCTAAGGAGAATTCAGAAGCATCTACTTCTAGGATGAATTGAAGTGATGAGTCAGGGAATTGTAAGATAGGAGCTGTTGTGAATTTCAGTTTGAGAAACTCAAAGGAGTTTTCTGCCTCTTGAGACCAAGTAAAAGGAGTGTTATCCTTCTTTGTTAACAATGTTAAAGGTTTACTAACACGGGCAAAATCTTTTATGAATTTGCGGTAGAAGTTGGCAAACCCCAAAAATTGTTGTACTTGTTTTATGGATTTTGGTCTTTTCCAGTTGTTAATTGCTTTAACTTTATTATTCTTCATTTCAATTCCTTTTGTAGTAATTTTATACCCAAGGAAGATGATAGTGTCAGTGTTAAAAAAAAACATTTCTCTAATTTAGCAAATAGGGAGTTTTGATGTAAACGTGAAAGAACACTAATAACATGACATTAGCATTCACATTACCTGGGCCAAAAATAGCACGTAACAAATTTTTGGTATAAGGTGCCTATATGACACTAGCGGTATAATGTCTGTGCATAAGTGCAAAGTTACAAATGAAACATAAAGGAGTAAAGGATACCTGACCCTGTTATTAAAAAATTATACATGCTTCAGACCTACTCAGAAGTCCCTACTCAATTGATACAAAAGCATAATGGAAGACTGCATCATGCACTAGTAATATACAGTAAAGTTCATATACTGGAAAAACTGGTACTGCCTACAACATATTTTCTACTTTTCTAAATACACCAGAAGTAAATTCCAGAACTTTCCAAGCTAAAACATTAAAGCTAAACATTCAAGATGGCGTCTTCCCCTAGGGTCTTCCCCTAGCCGGCAGGATTTAATGCAATCACAGAAAATCCCCATAGACTTGGTATCACAATTAAAAACAGACATTGCTAACATACCATAAAAATCTGACTTTGACTCTCTAAAAGTACTAATAAAATCTGAGCTAGCAACATTATGCAAAGATCTAACAGAAATAGGACATTGTGTTGAAGAGTTAGAGGAAAACCAAGAAACGCTAACTCTGACGGACTCTATCATCACACAGGCAAATAATTACGACACCAAGTTTACTGAGTTTCAAGATAAGTTGGATGACTTAGACAATAGGAACCATAGAAATAATATAAGAATCCATGGTATTTCTGAAAAAATCAACAGCACTAAATTGGATAACTACATTCAAGGATTATTTAGACAATTGAAATAAGACCCACAAGCCTCAACAATAGAACTGGATAGGGTCCATAGGGCTCTTAGACCTCCACTGCCGGAATCTGCACCATCATGAGACGTTATCTTGAGGTTCTTGCGATACAAGGATAAAGAGGAAATTTGGACAACGGCCAGACAGCTAAAATCCATATCATACCTGGATCATAAATAATGTTCCCTCTAAAGCCAGATTTTGTGAGGGGCCCAGCAGTGAAACAGTTAATAAGGTAATTATACCTTGTTGTCTGCATAGTGTAGTGTTTGCTAACTGCAGGGTGTGGTTCACTTATTAACTGTTTCACTGCTGGCCCGCTCACAAAATCTGTACACTAACATCCATAAACTACTTATTACCCCTATTCCGCCGCACTCCCGCATCGCAAACACTATATTAAACGTATTAACCCCTAATCTGCCGCTCCCGACATCGCCGACACTAATAAAAGTTATTAACGCCTATTCCGCCGCTCCCCGACATTGCCACCACTTTAATAAAGTTATTAACCCCTATTCCCCCCACACCCCAACATCACCGACATTATAATAAAGCTATAACATAACTATTGTACTAAAATTAAAATAACTACTTAAAAAATTGTCTAAAGCCCTATAAAAATAAAATACCTATAAAAATAAAAAAGCCCCCCCCAAAATAAACCCTCCCCCTATCATAAAATAGACTACCAATAGCCCTTAAAATGCCCTTTTGTAGGGCATTGCCCTAAATAAATCAGCTCTTTTACCTGTAAAAAAATACAAAGATCCCCAACAGTAAAACCCACCACCCAACCAACCCCCCAAAATAAAAAACCTAACTCTGATAAAAACCTATGCTACCCATTGCCCTGAAAAGGGAAATTGTATGGGCATTGCCCTTAAAAGGGCATTCAGCTCTTTTACATTGCCCTGAAAAGGCATCTAAAAAAAAGCACCCAAAAAAAGTAAAAAAAAACCCTAACACTAACTCCTGACGATCCACTTACAGTTTCTGAAGTCCAGACATCCAGACAGTGAGAATTCTTCATCCAGGTGGCGAGGTCTTCATCCATCCAGGCAGTGTCTTTTATCTTCATCAAGGCAGCATCTTCTATCTTCATCCTGGCGTGGTGCGTCCTCTTCATATGGTCACCCCTGTACACTGAATCTTCAATACAAGGGAGCCTTTTTAAAATGGAGTCCCTTGCATTCCTATTGGCTGATTTGATTTTTGAAATTCAAATCAGTCAATAGGATGAGAGCTACTGAAATCCTATTGGCTGTTCAAATCAACAAATAGGATGAGAGCTACTGAAATCCTATTGGCTGTTCAAATCAACAAATAGGATGAGAGCTACTGAAATTCTATTGGTTGATTTGAATAGCCAATAGAATTTCAGTAGCTCTCATCCTATTGGCTGATTTGAACGGCCAATAGGATTTCAGTAGCTCTCTTCCTATTGGCTGATTTGAATTTCAAAAATCAAATTATCCAATAACAATGCAAGGGACGCCATTTTGAAAAGGCTCCCTTGCATTGAAGGTTCAGTGTTCAGTGGTGATCGTATGAAGAGGACACTCCCTGCTGGATGTCTTCAAGAATGAACCCGCTCCACGCACCAAAATGAAGATAGAAGACGCCGCCAGGATGAAGATAAAAGATGCCACCTGGATATAGAATGAAGTGATGAGTCAGGGAATTGTAAGATAGGAGCTGTTGTGAATTTCAGTTTGAGAAACTCAAAGGAGTTTTCTGCCTCTTGAGACCAAGTAAAAGGAGTGTTATCCTTCTTTGTTAACAATGTTAAAGGTTTACTAACACAGGCAAAATCTTTTATGAATTTGCGGTAGAAGTTGGCAAACCCCAAAAATTGTTGTACTTGTTTTTTGGATTTTGGTCTTTTCCAGTCGTTAATTGCTTTAACTTTATTATTCTTCATTTCAATTCCTTTTGTAGTAATTTTATATCCAAGGAAGATGATAGTGTCAGTGTTAAAAATTTTTTTTTATCTAATTTAGCAAATAGGGAGTTTTGATGTAAACGTGAAAGAACACTAATAACATGACATTAGCATTCACATTACCTGGGCCAAAAATAGCACGTAACAAATTTTTGGTATAAGGTGCCTATATGAGACTAGCGGTATAATGTCTGTGCATAAGTGCAAAGTTACAAATGAAACATAAAGGAGTAAAGGATACCTGACCCTGTTATTAAAAAATTATACATGCTTCAGACCTACTCAGAAGTCCCTACTCAATTGATACAAAAGCATAATGGAAGACTGCATCATGCACTAGTAATATACAGTAAAGTTCATATACTGGAAAAACTGGTACTGCCTACAACATATTTTCTACTTTTCTAAATACACCAGAAGTAAATTCCAGAACTTTCCAAGCTAAAACATTAAAGCTAAACATTCAAGATGGCGTCTTCCCCTAGGGTCTTCCCCTAGCCGGCAGGATTTAATACAATCACAGAAAATCCCCATAGACTTGGTATCACAATTAAAAACAGACATTGCTAACATACCATAAAAATCTGACTTTGACTCTCTAAAAGTACTAATAAAATCTGAGCTAGCAACATTATGCAAAGATCTAACAGAAATAGGACATTGTGTTGAAGATTTAGAGGAAAACCAAGAAACGCTAAATACTCTGACGGACTCTATCATCACACAGGCAAATAATTACGACACCAAGTTTACTGAGTTTCAAGATAAGTTGGATGACTTAGACAATAGGAACCATAGAAATAATATAAGAATCCATGGTATTTCTGAAAAAAATCAACAGCACTAAATTGGATAACTACATTCAAGGATTATTTAGACAATTGAAATAAAACCCACAAGCCTCAACAATAGAACTGGATAGGGTCCATAGGGCTCTTAGACCTCCACTGCCGGAATCTGCACCATCATGAGACGTTATCTTGAGGTTCTTGCGATACAAGGATAAAGAGGAAATTTGGACAACGGCCAGACAGCTAAAATCCATATCATACCTGGATCATAACCAATGTTCCCTCTAAGCCCAATTTTTGTGAGGGGCCCCGCAGTGAAACAGTTAATAAGGTAATTATACCTTGTTGTCTGCATAGTGTAGTGTTTGCTAACTGCAGGGTGTGGTTCACTTATTAACTGTTTCACTGCTGGGCCGCTCACAAAATCTGTATACTAACATCCATAAACTACCTATTACCCCTATTGCGCCGCACTCCCGCATCACAAACACTATATTAAACGTATTAACCCCTAATCTGCCGCTCCCGACATCGCCGCCACTAATAAAAGTTATTAACCCCTATTCTGTCGCTCCCCGACATCGCCACCACTTTAATAAAGTTATTAACCCCTATTCCCCCCACACCCCAACATCACCGACACTATAATAAAGCTATAACATAACTATTATACTAAAATTAAAATAACTACTTAAAAAATTGTCTAAAACCCTATAAAAATAAAAGACCTATAAAAATAAAAAGCCCCCCAAAATAAACCCTCCCCCTATCATACAATAGACTACCAATAGCCCTTAAAATGGGCTTTTGTAGGGCATTGCTCTAAAGAAATCAGCTCTTTTACCTGTAAAAAAAATACAAAGACCCCCAACAGTAAAACCCACCACCCAACCAACCCCCAAAAATAAAAAACCTAACTCTGACAAAAACCTATGCTACCCATTGCCCTGAAAAGGGCAATTGTATGTGCATTGCCCTTAAAAGGGCATTCAGCTCTTTTACATTGCCCTGAAAAGGCATCTAAAAAAAAGCACCCAAAAAAAGTAAAAAAAAACCCTAACACTAACCCCTGACGATCCACTTACAGTTTCTGAAGTCCAGACATCCAGACCGTGAGAATTCTTCATCCAGGCGGCGAGGTCTTCATCCATCCAGGCAGTGTCTTTTATCTTCATCAAGGCAGCATCTTCTATCTTCATCCTGGCGCGGTGCGTCCTCTTCATATGGTCACCCCTGTACACTGAATCTTCAATACAAGGGAGCCTTTTCAAAATGGAGTCCCTTGCATTCCTATTGGCTGATTTGATTTTTGAAATTCAAATCAGTCAATAGGATGAGAGCTACTGAAATCCTATTGGCTGTTCAAATCAACAAATAGGATGAGAGCTACTGAAATCCTATTGGCTGTTCAAATCAACAAATAGGATGAGAGCTACTGAAATTCTATTGGCTGATTGAATAGCCAATAGAATTTCAGTAGCTCTCATCCTATTGGCTGATTTGAATGGCCAATAGGATTTCAGTAGCTCTCATCCTATTGGCTGATTTGAATTTCAAAAATCAAATTATCCAATAGGAATGCAAGGGACGCCATTTTGAAAAGGCTCCCTTGCATTGAAGGTTCAGTGTACGGTGGTGATCGTATGAAGAGGACACTCCGTGCCGGATGTCTTCAAGAATGAACCCGCTCCACGCACCAGAATGAAGATAGAAGACGCCGCCAGGATGAAGATAAAGATGCCACCTGGATGAAGATAGAAGACGCCGCCTGGATGGATGAAGACCTCGCCGTCTGGATGAAGACTTCTCGTTCAGACTTCAGAAACTGTAAGTGGATCGTCGGGGGTTAGTGTTAGGGTTTTTTTTTTTTTTTTTTTTTTTTTAGATTAGGGTTTGGGCTTTTTTTTTAAAAGAGCTGAATGCCCTTTTCAGAGCAATGTAAAAGAGCCGAATGCCCTTTTAAGGGCAATGGGTAGCTTAGGTTTTTGTTAGAGTTACAGTATCTCACAAGAGTGAGTACACCCCTCACATTTTTGTAAATATTTTATTATATCTTTTCATGTGACAACACTGAAGAAATGACACTTTGCTACAATGTAAAGTAGTGAGTGCACAGCCTGTATAACAGTGTAAATTTGCTGTCCCCTCAAAATAACTCAACACACAGCCATTAATGTCTAAACCGTTGGCAACAAAAGTGAGTACACCCCAAAGTGGAAATGTCTAAATTGGGCCCATTTAGCCATTTTCCCTCCCCAGTGTCATGTGACTCGTTAGTGTTACAAGGTCTCAGGTGTGAATGGGGAACAGGTGTGTTAAATTTGCCACAAAAGGATGTATCCAAAAGTAAAACTATCACATCAGTGGCACAACATTTTCTATAAATTCACAAAAGTGGAATCACAGACTTGAAATATGCTGTGATACAGAAAATCTCTCTGGGCATAAGAGAAGGAAATCTGGAAGAAGCACTTTAAAAGTCAGAATGTAGATGGATATATCTATTAGACTCCATACAACCTAAAGGACTCAATGAATATAACAATTACTTTGTATACCTATAATTATATTACATCACAATCAAATATATTTAATTCTGCACATTGACCGCAGCTCATTACTACTTACTTAATAATGTTTGATTAAGTCCTTCATCCCTTTCCTAGGCACTTTTCACTTACGGCTAGATTTAGAGTTTTGTCGGTAAGGACCCGCGTAGCTAACGCTGGCTTTTTTCTGGCCGCACCATAAAAATAACTCTGGTATTGAGAATCCACAGAATCGCTGCGTTAGGCTCCAAAAAAGGAGCGTAGAGCATATTTAACGCAACTGCAACTCTCGATACCAGAGTTGCTTACGGACGCGGCCAGCCTCAAAAACGTGCTCGTGCACGATTCCCCCATAGGAAACAATGGGGCTGTTTGAGCTGAAAAAAAACCTAACACCTGCAAAAAAGCCGCGTTCAGCTCCTAACGCAGCCCCATTGTTTGCTATGGGGAAACACTTCCTACGTCTGCACCTAACACTCTAACATGTACCCCGAGTCTAAACACCCCTAACCTTACATTTATTAACCCCTAATCTGCCGCCCCCGCTATCGCTGACCCCTGCATTTTATTATTAACCCCTAATCTGCCGCTCCGTAAACCGCCGCTACTTACATTATCCTTATGTACCCCTAATCTGCTGCCCCTAACACCGCCGACCCCTATATTATATTTATTAACCCCTAATCTGCCCCCCACAACGTTGCCTCCACCTGCCTACACTTATTAAACCCTAATCTGCCGAGCGGACCGCACCGCTATCATAATAAAGTTATTAACCCCTAATCCGCCTCACTAACCCTATAATAAATAGTATTAACCCCTAATCTGCCCTCCCTAACATCGCCGACACCTAACTTCAAACATTAACCCCTAATCTGCCGACTGGAGCTCACCGCTATTCTAATAAATGTATTAACCCCTAAAGCTAAGTCTAACCCTAACACTAACACCCCCCTAACTTAAATATAATTTAAATCTAACGAAATTAATTAACTCTTATTAAATAAATTATTCCTATTTAAAGCTAAATACTTACCTGTAAAATAAACCCTAATATAGCTACAATATAAATAATAATTATATTGTAGCTATTTTAGGATTAATATTTATTTTACAGGTAACTTTGTATTTATTTTAACCAGGTACAATAGCTATTAAATAGTTAAGAACTATTTAATAGCTAAAATAGTTAAAATAATTACAAACTTACCTGTAAAATAAATCCTAACCTAAGTTACAATTAAACCTAACACTACACTATCAATAAATAAATTAAATAAACTACCTATAATTATCTACAATTAACCTAACACTACACTATAAATAAATTAATTAAATACAATTCCTACAAATAAATACAATGAAATAAACTAACTAAAGTACAAAAAATAAAAAAGAACTAAGTTTCAAAAAATAAAAAAATATTTACAAACATTAGAAATATATTACAACAATTTTAAACTAATTACACCTACTCTAAGTCCCCTAATAAAATAACAAAGCCCCCCAAAATAAAAAAATGCCCTACCCTATTCTAAATTACTAAAGTTCAAAGCTCTTTTACCTTACCAGCCCTGAACAGGGCCCTTTGCGGGGCATGCCCCAAGAAGTTCAGCTCTTTTGTCTGTAAAAAAAACATACAATACCCAAGCCCCCCAACATTACAACCCACCACCCACATACCCCTAATCTAACCCAAACCCCCCTGATCGGAACAGCCAATAGAATGCAAGCTCAATCTGATTGGCTGATTGGATCAGCCAATCGGATTGAACTTGATTCTGATTGGCTGATTCCATCAGCCAATCAGAATATTCCTACCTTAATTCCGATTGGCTGATAGAATCCTATCAGCCAATTGGAATTCGAGGGACGCCATCTTGGATGACGTCATTTAAAGGATCCGTCATTCGTCGTTCAGTCGTCGGCCAGGATGGATGTTCTGCGTCGGAGGTCTTCAGGATGCTGCCGCTCCGCTCCGGATGGATGCCGCTTGGATGAAGACTTGAATCGGATGGAAGACCTCTTCTGCCCCGCTTGGATGAAGACTTCTACCGGATGGAGGACCTCTTCTTGCCCCACTTGGATGAAGACTTCAGCCGGATCATGGACCTCTTCAGCCCCCCGCTTGAGCTTGGATCAGGACATCGGAGGAGCTCTTCTGGACCGATCGGTGAACCCGGTGAGGTGAAGACAAGGTAGGAAGATCTTCAGGGGCTTAGTGTTAGGTTTATTTAAGGGGGGTTTGGGTTAGATTAGGGGTATGTGGGTGGTGGGTTGTAATGTTGGGGGGCTTGGGTATTGTATGTTTTTTTTTACAGGCAAAAGAGCTGAACTTCTTGGGGCATGCCCCGCAAAGGGCCCTGTTCAGGGCTGGTAAGGTAAAAGAGCTTTGAACTTTAGTAATTTAGAATAGGGTAGGGCATTTTTTTATTTTGGGGGGCTTTGTTATTTTATTAGGGGGCTTAGAGTAGGTGTAATTAGTTTAAAATTGTTGTAATATATTTCTAATGCTTGTAAATATTTTTTTATTTTTTGAAACTTAGTTCTTTTTTATTTTTTGTACTTTAGTTAGTTTATTTCATTGTATTTATTTGTAGGAATTGTATTTAATTAATTTATTGATAGTGTAGTGTTAGGTTAATTGTAGATAATTATAGGTATTTTATTTAATTTATTTATTGATAGTGTAGTGTTAGGTTTAATTGTAACTTAGGTTAGGATTTATTTTACAGGTAATTTTGTAATTATTTTAACTATTTTAGCTATTAAATAGTTCTTAACTATTTAATAGCTATTGTACCTGGTTAAAATAAATACAAAGTTGCCTGTAAAATAAATATTAATCCTAAAATAGCTATAATATAATTATAATTTATATTGTAGCTATATTAGGATTTATTTTACAGGTAAGTATTTAGCTTTAAATAGGAATAATTTATTTAATAAGAGTTAATTAATTTAGTTAGATTTAAATTATATTTAAATTAGTGGGGTGTTAGTGTTAGGGTTAGACTTAGCTTTAGGGGTTAATACATTTATTAGAATAGCGGTGAGCTCCGGTCGGCAGATTAGGGGTTAATGTTTGAAGTTAGGTGTCGGCGATGTTAGGGAGGGAAGATTAGGGGTTAATTATTGTAGGTAGCTGGCGGCGACGTTGAGGGGGGCAGGTTAGGGGTTAATAAATATAATATAGGGGTCGGCGGTGTTAGGGGCAGCAGATTAGGGGTACATAAGTATAACGTAGGTGGCGGTCGGCAGATTAGGGGTTAAAAAAAATTAATCGAGTGTCGGCGATGTGGGGGGGCCTCGGTTTAGGGGTACATAGGTAGTTTATGGATGTTAGTGTACTTTAGAGCACAGTAGTTAAGAGCTTTATAAACCGGCGTTAACCCAGAAAGCTCTTAACTACTGACTTTTTTCTGCGGCTGGAGTTTTGTCGTTAGATTTCTAATGCTCACTTCAGACACGACTCTAAATACTGGAATTAGAAAGATCCCATTGAAAAGATAGGATACGCAATTTACGTAAGGGGATCTGCGGTATGGAAAAGTCGCGGCTGAAAAGTGAGCGTTAGACCCTTTTTTGAGTGACTCCAAATACCGGCGGTAGCCTAAAACCAGCATTAGGAGCCTCTAACGCTGGTTTTCACGGCTACCGCCCAACTCTAAATCTAGGCCTTAGTCTCTAAATAATTATTTATCGGCTAGATTACGAGTTTTGCGGTATGAGGGGTGCGGTATTAACTTGCATGTTATTGTCACCACTCACTTCCCTACAGCACTGGTATTACAGGTTTTCATAAACCCAGCGTTAACAGGCAAGAAGTGAGCGTAGAGCAAAATTGTGCTCCAATACCAGTGCTGCTTAAGTCAGCGGTGAGCTGGTTTTACGTGCTCGTGCACGATTTCCCCATAGCCATCAATGGTGAGAGCCGGCTGAAAAAAAGTCTAACACCTGCAAAAAAGCAGCGTAAAGCTCCGTAAAGCGCAGCCCCATTGATTCCTATGGGGAAAGAAAATTTATGTTTACACCTAACACCCTAACATGAACCCCGAGTCTAAACACCCCTAATCTTACACTTATTATCCCCTAATCTGCCGCCCCCGACATCGCCAACACCTACATTATACTTATTAACCCCTAATCTGCCGCTCCGAACATCGCCGCCACTATAATAAACATATTAACCCCTAAACCGCCGCACTCCCGCATATCAAACATTATTTACCCCTAATCTGCTTCCCCTAACATCGCCTCCACCTACCTACATTTATTAACCCCTAATCTGCAGCCCCCAACATCACTGCCACTATACTAAATTTATTAACCCCTAAACTTAAATCTAACCCTAAGCTCAATCCTATTGGCTGATTGCATCAGCCAATATGATTTTTTCACCTTTAATTCCGATTGGCTGATAGAATTCTATCAGCCAATCTGAATTCAAGGGACGCCATCTTAGATAACGTCACTTAAAGAACCTTCATTCTACAAGAAGACTTCGATGGAAGAGGATGCTTCGCGCCAGATGTCTTGAAGATGGAGGTGCTCCGCGCCGGATGGATGAAGATAGAAGATGCCATCTGGATGAAGACTTCTGCGGGCTTGGACGAAGACTTTGGCAGCTTGGATGAAGACTTCTGCCGGCTTCGATGAGGACTTCTGCCGCTTTTTGAGGATGGATGTCGGGTCTTCAAAAACTGTAAGTGGATCTTCAGGGGTTAGTGTTAGGCTTTTTTAAGGGTTTATTGGGTGGGTTTTATTTTTAGAATAGGGGTTTGGGCACTTGAAAAAGAGATAAATGCCCTTTTCAGGGCAATAGGGAGCTTAGTTTTTTTTAGTTAGGATTTTATTTGGGGGGGGTTGTGTGGGTGGTGGGTTTTACTGTTGGGGGGGTGTTTGTACTTTTTTTTACAGGTAAAAGAGCTGATTTCTTTGGAGCAATGCCCCCATAAAGGCCCTTTTAAGGGCTATTGGTAGTTTAGTTTAGGCTAGGGTTTTTTTTTTTTTTTTTTGGGGGGACTTTTTTATTTTGATAGGGCTATTAGATTAGGTGTAATTAGTTTAAATATCTGATAATTTCTTTTTTTATTTTGTGTAATTTTTTTTGTAATTTAGGTCATTGTATTTAATTTAGGTAATTGATTTAATTGTAGTGTAAGGTTAGGTGTTAGTGTAAGACAGGTTAGGTTTTATTTTACAGGTAAGTTTGTATTTATTTTAGCTAGGTAGTTAGTAAATAGTTAATAGCTATTTAGTAACTATTCTACCTAGTTAAAATAAATACAAACTTGCCTGTGAAATAAAAATAAAACCTAAGATAGCTACAATCTAACTATTAGTTATATTGTAGCTAGCTTACGGTTTATTTTACAGGTAAGTATTTAGTTTTAAATAGGAATTATTTAGGTAATGATAGTAGGTTTTATTTAGATTTATTTTAATTATATTTAAGTTAGGGGGTGTTAGGGTTAGACTTAGGTTTAGGGATTAATAAATTTAGTACAGTAGCGGCGACATTGGGGCAGAAGATTAGGGGTTAATAAATGTAGGTAGGTGGCGGCGATGTTAGGGGTGGCAGATTAGGGTTTAATAATATTTAACTAGTGTTTACGATGTTGTGTGAGTGCAGCGGTTTAGGGGTTAATATGTTTATTATAGTGGTGGCGATGTCCGGAACGGCAGATTAGGGGTTAATAATTTTATTTTAGTATTTGCGATGCGGGAGTGCGGCAGTTTAGGGGTTAATAGGTAGTTTATGGGTGTTAGTGTACTATTTAGCACTTTAGTTAGGAGTTTTACTGACTTTCAGTTTACGTTATGGATCTTGGCGGTATAGGGTGTACTGCTCACTTTATGGCCTCCCAGGCAGACTCGTAATACCGGCGCTATGGAAGTCCCATTAAAAATTGACTTTTTGAAAGCTGCGGTAATTACGTTGCATTACGGGCAAAAAAGTGTGCAGTGTCCCTAAACCTGCAAGACTCATAATACCAGCGGTAGTGAAAAAGAGCCTTAACGCTGCTTTTTCACTCATACCACAAAACTCGTAATCTAGCCTTTTATTAGACACCATACCCCTATGATACTCTATTAAAATATGTCAGAAATGTGTTCTGCGTAATCTTGCTTCTGTCTTTAAAACATCTATTATTATTGTCATGCTACTGATGTATTCAATACCTTTATTGCAAATACCAACCTGCAATAAACAGATTGAAAACCCTGCATATGGTCCTATTACCAATATCTCTTTGGTATAATATAAAATACACACAACAAGTGAAAGTATGTATAATAAGAACATTTAGAACTTATTCTTCAGCAGTAACATAAAGAACTTCCTGATAAAGTAACATATATCATCGTAACCCACATGCATAAGTTAGCAAAGTAACATATATTATCGCAACCAACATGCAACATGTAACAGAGTATAGCATAAGGCTTCAAATGAAAAATATATCCCCATTGGATGCCTAAACATGATTAACATGCAATCCTACCAATCAGAATCAAAATAATTCCTCATGATCATCCAATCCCACACACAAGGTGGGACTTATGAACCAGTAAATAGATTTACCAAACAGCCGGCGTGTAACCCCTCTGAGGAAGCGTGAGCGAAACACATGTCAGGGGTGTGGCTTCAGAGAGTTCATACTCTCATTTTTAACAGCTTACTCTCTATGATAACTGTTGATTGCCAATAGCTTGTAAATTTGTGTTATATTTTGAGATCAGATGTTGTGATATGTTAGTGAAACAAGTCAGTTAAATGTTAATCTAGCCCGCCGCTATAGAAGGGGCTTAAGCAGACAGAATCTATTGCACTGAATAGCTGTGCTAAAGTTAACCGTGCAAGCAAGGACTTTATAATTACAGATTGAGTATTAGCTAGATAGCTTTAATCTCATAACCTGACATCCCACATATTTACAGGTCCTCTTGTTACAGCATTATTTCTGAATTTATTAATAGCCGGCTACAAAAGATTATCACCTAGATTTAGAGATTTGAGTTAGAAGGGGTGCGTTAGCTACGCATGTTTTTTTTCCCCCGAACCTTGGTATTGAGAGTTCTCTGAAGGGCTGCGTTAGGCTACAAAAAGGGAGCGTACAGGCATATTTACCGCCACTTCAACCCTCAATACCAGCATTGCTTACGGACGCGGCCAGCTTCAAAAACGTGCTCGTGCACGATTCCCCCATAGGAAACAATGGGGCAAAAAAGCAGCGTTCAGCTCCTAACACAGCCCCATTGTTTCCTATGGGGAAACACTTCCTAAGTCTGCACCTAACACCCTAACATGAACCCTGAGTCTAAACACCCCTAACCTTGATAGGATTCTATCAGCCAATCGGAATTAAGGTAGGAAAAATCTGATTGGCTGATTGAATCAGCCAATCAGATTCAAGTTCAATCGGATTGGCTGATCCAATCAGCCAATCAGATAGAGCTTGCATTCTATTGGCTGTTCCGATCAGCCAATAGAATGCAAGCTCAATCTGATTGGCTGATCCAATCAGCCAATCGGATTGAACTTGAATCTGATTGGCTGATCCAATCAGCCAATCGGATTGAACTTGAATCTGATTGGCTGATTCAATCAGCCAATCAGAATTTTCCTACCTTAATTCCGATTGGCTGATAGAATCCTATCAGCCAATTGGAATTCGAGGGACGCCATCTTGGATGAAGTCCCTTAAAGGAACCTTCATTCGTCGTCTAGTCGTCGGGAGAAGAGGATGATCCGTGCCGGAGGTCTTGAAGATGGAGCCGCTCCTCGTTGGATGGATGAAGATAGAAGATGCCGCTTAGATGAAGATGTTTGCCGGTCCGGATGTCCTCTTCTTGCCGGATAGGAGGAAGACTTCAGAGCCTCTTCTGGACCTCTTCTTGCCAGATAGGATGAAAACTTCGGAGCCTCTTTTGGACGGATCGGTGATACCCGGCGTGGTGAAGATAAGGTAGGGAGATCTTCAGGGGCTTCGTGTTAGGTTTTTTAAGGGGGGTTTGGGTTAGATTAGGGGTATGTGGGTGGTGGGTTGTAATGTTGGGGGGGGTATTGTATGTTTATTTAAATGCAAAAGAGCTGTTTTCTTTGGGGCATGCCCCGCAAAAGGCCCTTTTAAGGGCTGGTAAGGTAAAAGAGCTGTAAACTTTTTATTTTAGAATAGGGTAGGGCATTTTTTTATTTTGGTGGGCTTTGTTATTTTTTTAGGGGCTTAGAGTAGGTGTAATTAGTTTAAAATTCTTGTGATCTTTTTTTATTTTTTGTAATTTAATGTTTGTTTGTTTTTTGTAATTTAGTGTTTGTTTTTTTTTTGTAATTTAGTTTAGTTGATTTAATTGTAGATAATTGTAGGTAGTTTATTTAATTAATTTATTGATAGTGTAGTGTTAGATTTAATTGTAACTTAGGTTAGGATTTATTTTACTGGTAATTTTGTAATTATTTTAACTAGGTAGCTATTAAATAGTTATTAACTATTTAATAGCTATTGTACCTGGTTAAAATAAATACAAAGTTGCCTGTAAAATAAATATAAATCCTAAAATAGCTACAATGTAATTATTATTTATATTGTAGCTATATTAGGGTTTATTTTACAGGTAAGTATTTAGCTTTAAATAGGATTAATTATAATAAGATTTATTTTATTTCGTTAGATTTAAATTATATTAGGGGGGGTTAGGGTTAGGGTTAGACTTAGCTTTAGGGGTTAATACATTTATTATAGTAGTGGTGAGGTCCCGTCGGCATATTAGGGGTTAATACTTGAAGTTAGGTGTCAGCGATGTTAGGGAGGGCAGATTAGGGGTTAATACTATTTATTATAGGGTTTTTGAGGCGGGAGTGAGGCGGTTTAGGGGTTAATACATTTATTATAGTGGCGGCAAGGTCCGGTTGGCAGATTAGGGGTTAATAAGTGTAGGTAGGTAGCGGCGATGTTGGGGGGGGGGCAGATTAGGGGTTAATAAATATTATGTAGGTGTCAGCGATGTTAGGGGCAGCAAAGTAGGGCTACATAGGGATAATGTAGGTGGCGGCGGTGTCCGGTCGGCAGATTAGGGGTTAAAAAAATTAATTATAGTGGCGGCGATGTGGGGGGAACTCGGTTTAGGGGTACATAGGTAGTTTATGGGTGTTAGTGTACTTTAGAGCACAGTAGTTAGGAGCTTTATGAACCGGCGTTAGCCGATAAAGCTCCTAACTCCTGACTTTTTTCTGCGGCTGGAGTCTTGTCGTTAGAGTTCTAACGCTCACTTCAGCCATGACTCTAAATACCAGCGTTAGAAAGATCCCATTGAAAAGATAGGATACACAATTGACGTAAGGGGATCTGCGGTATGGAAAAGTCGCGGCTGGAAAGTGAGCGTTAAACCCTTTCCTGACTGACTCTAAATACAAGCAGGCGGCCAACGCAGATCTCTAAATCTAGGCGAATGTTTGTATCTGACTGCCTGATATTATACAAACCAAGTATAATGTTTCACATATAGATACATGATTCTCAGAGGTATTATTCACACACCTATGCTATATATCTAGAGAGTTTAAGTGTTTTTAAATGTGTATGATTGGTTAGTTAAACCAATAAAGATACAGAGGCCTATTTATCAAGCCGTCAACCGCAAATACGCTGGAATTCCGCAGCTTAATTATGGCAAACTTGATTCCCCTTATTTATCAAAGCCTACAGACCGGCAAAAGTTGAAATTTGTGACGTAACATACGATCCGCCAGCCTCAGTCTGACACAGATCGATGCTTACGTCACTACAGATGTTCCGAATGCAAATTCGGCACTATCTGACTAATTTTGCTAGTTAACAAATGTCTACCAGGTACGCTCGCCACTATTCCGGCCCAGCATACCTGCTTTTCAATCCACCGCCCTGGAGGCGGTGGATGCCATAGGAATCAGTGGTAGTCTGAAAGCAGCGAAAGCTTATATTCGCTGCTGCCCAATATCCCATTGATTCCTAAGGGAGAATAAGTTATGTTTACACCTAACACCCTAACATAAGCCCTGGGTCTAAACACCCCTAATCTGCTGCCCCGCCACCGCTGCCACCTACATTATACTTATTAACCCCTATTCTGCTGCCCCACCATCACCTACATTATACTTATTATCCCCTAATCTGCTGCCCCGCCACCGCCACCACCTACATTATACTTATTAACCCCTAATCTGCTGCCCCTACACCGCCGCCACCTACATAAAAGTATTAACCCCTATTCCGCCACTCCCGGAGCCCACCGCAACTAAATAAAGCTTTTAACCCCTAAACCCACATCACTACCACTTACTAAACCTATTAACCCCTAAACCGCCAGCCCCCCACATCGCCATAAACTAAATTAACCTATTAACCCCTAAACATAACAACCCGCTTACTTTATATTAAATATTATCTCTTCCCTATCTTATAATAAATTTAAACTTACCTTTAGATTTAAATTAAACTATATTAAACTAATAATTAATTAATCTACCCTAACTGTTAGACTAAAATTACTTTAAACTACAGTGGGGCAAAAAAGTATTTAGTCAGCCACCAATTGTGCAAGTTCTCCCACTTAAGAAGATCAGAGAGGCCTGTAATTTTCATCATAGGTATACCTCAACTATAAGAGACAAAATATGGAAACAAATCCAGACAATCACATTGTCTGATTTGGAAAGAATTTATTTGCAAATTATGGTGGAAAATAAGTATTTGGTCAATATCAAAAGTTCATCTCAAATATATCCTTTGTTGGCAATGACAGAGGTCAAACGTTTTCTGTAAGTCTTCACAAGGTTGTCACACACTGTTGCTGGTATGTTGGCCCATTCCTGCATGCAGATATCCTCTAGAGCAGTGATGTTTTGGGGCTGTCGCTGGGCAACATGGACTTTCAACTCCCTCCAAAGGTTTTCTATGGGGTTGAGATCTGGAGACTGGCTAGGTCACTCCAGGACCTTGAAATGCTTCTTACGAAGCCACTCCTTTGTTGCCCGGGCGGTGTGTTTGGGATCATTGTCATGCTGAAAGACCCAGCCACGTTTCATCTTCAATGCCCTTGCAGATGGAAGGAGGTTTGCACTCAAAATCTCATGATACATGGCCCCATTCATTCTTTCATGTACATGGATCAGTCATCCTGTTCCCTTTGCAGAGAAACAGCCCCAAAGCATGATGTTGCCAGCCCCATGCTTCACAGTAAGTATGGTGTTCTTTGGTTGCAACTCAGCATTCTCTCTCCTCCAAACACAATGAGTTGTGTTTCTACCAAACAGTTCTACTTTGGTTTCATCTGACCATATGACATTCTCCCAATCCACTTCTGGATCATCCAAATGCTCTCTAGCATACTTCAGATGGGCCCGGACATGTGCTGGCTTAAGCAGGGGGACACATCTGGCACTGCAGGATCTGGCGGTGTAGTGTGTTACTGATGGTAGCCTTTGTTACATTGGTCCCAGCTCTCTGCAGGTCATTCACTAGGTCCCCCCGTGTGGTTCTGGGATGTTTGCTCACCGTTCTTGTGATCATTTTGACCCCACGGGGTGAGATCTTGCGTGGAGCTCCAGATCGAGGGAGATTATCAGTGGTCTTGTATGTCTTCCATTTTCTAATTATTGCTCCCACAGTTGATTTCTTCACACCATGCTGCTTGCCTATTGCAGATTCAGTCTTCCCAGCCTGGTGCAGGTCTACAGTTTTGTTTCTGGTGTCCTTCGACAGCTCTTTGGTCTTCATCATAGTGGAGTTTGGAGTGTGACTGTTTGAGGTTGTGGACATGTGTCTTTTATACTGATAACAAGTTCAAACAGGTGCCATTAATACAGGTAATGAGTGGAGGACAGAGGAGCCTTTTAAAGAAGAAGATACAGGTCTGTGGGAGCCAGAAATATTGCTTGTTTGTAGGTGACCAAATACTTATTTTCCACCATAATATGCAAATACATTCTTTCCAAATCAGACAATGTGATTGTCTGGATTTGTTTCCACATTTTGTCTCTCATAGTTGAGGTATACCTATGATGAAAATTACAGGCCTCTCTCATCTCCTGAAGTGGAAGAACTTGCACAATTGGTGGCTGACTAAATACTTTTTTGCCCTACTGTACAAATTAAAATAAATATATTATAACCCTACTCAAATAATTTAAATCTACAATTACAAATTACAAAGTTACAAAAAACTAACAACTAAGTTACACAAAATAACAAACACTAAGTTACAAAAAAAAATGAACACTATGTTACACAAAATAAAAAATAAATTATCAAAGATTTAAACTAATTACACCTAATCTTAGAGCCCTATGAAAATAAAAAAGCCCCCCCAAAATAAAGAAACCCCTACCTGTACATAAAAAATACAAATACCCCCCCAACAGTAAAACCCACAACCCACACAAAAAAAACTAATCTAAAAAACCTAAGCTCCCCATTGCTCTGAAAAGGGCATTTGTATGGGCATTGCCCTTAAAAGGGCATTTAGCTCTTTTTCAAAAGTCCAAACCCTAATCTAAAATTAAAACACACCCAATAAACCCTTAAAAAAGCCTAACACTAACCCCGAAGATCCACTTATAGTTTCTGAAGAGCCAACATCCATCCTCAACGAAGCAGCAGAAATCCTCATCGAATCTGGCAGAAGTCTTCATCCAAGCGAGCCAACGTCTTCATCCAACCGGGCAGAAGTCTTCATCCAGATGGCATCTTCTATCTTCATCCATCCGGCGCAGAGCGGCTCCTTCTTCAAGACATCCAATGCGGAGCATCCTCTTCGTTCAACGTCTTCTTTACAATGAATATTCCTTTAAATGACGTCATCGAAGATGGTGTCCCTTAGATTCCGATTGGCTGATAGATTTCTATCAGCCAATCGGAATTAAGGTTGAAAAAATCCTATTGGCTGTTGCAATCAGCCAATAGGATTGAGCTTGCATTCTATTGGCTATTCCAATCATCCAATAGAATGCAAGCTCAATCCTATTGGCTGATTGGATCAGCCAATAGGATGTAAGCTCAATCCTATTGGCTGATTGCAACAGCCAATAGGATATTTTCAACCTTAATTCCGATTGGATGATAGAATTCTATCAGCCAATCGGAATCTAAGGGACGCCATCTTGGATGACGTCATTTAAAAGAATATTCAGTGTAAAGAAGACGTCGAACGAAGAGGATGCTCCGCGTCAGGTGTCTTGAAGAAGGAGCTGCTCCACGCCGGATGGATGAATATAGAAGATGCCATCTGGATGAAGTCTTCGGCCCGCTTGGATGAAGACTTCAGCCGGATTCGATGAGGACTTCTGCCGCTTTGTTGAGGATGGATGTTGGCTCTTCCGAAACTGTAAGTGGATCTTCGGGGTTTAGTGTTAGGCTTTTTTAAGGGTTTATTGGGTGGGTTTTAATTTTAGATTAGGGTTTGGGCTTTTGAAAAAGAGTTAGATGCCCTTTCAAGGCAATGCCAATACAAATGCCCTTTTCAGGGCAATGGGGAGCTTAGGTTTTTTAGAATAGTTTTTTTTTGGGGGGGTTGGTTGTGTGGGTGGTGGGTTTTACTGTTGGGGGGTATTTGTATTTTTTATTTACAGGTAAAAGAGCTGATTTTGGGGGGGGCAATGCCCCGCAAAAGGCCCTTTTAAGGGCCATTTGTAGTTTATTGTAGGCTAGGGTTTTTTTTATTTTGGGGGGCTTTTTTATTGTCATAGATTAGGCTCTTAGATTAGGTGTAATTAGTTTAAATCTTTGATAATTTATTTTTTATTTTGTGTAACTTAGTTGTTAGTTTTTTGTAACTTTGTAATTTGTAATTGTAGATTTAAATTATTTGAGTAGGGTTAGGTTTTTAACTATATAATATATTTAATTTAATTTGTAGTTTAATGTAATTTTAGTCTAACAGTTAGGGTAGATTAATTATTAGTTTAATATAGTTTAATGTTGTTTACTGTAATTTTAGTCTGTTAGGGTAGATTAATTATTAGTTTAATGTAATTTTAGTCTAACAGTTAGGGTAGATTAATTATTAGTTTAATATAGTTTAATTTAAATCTAAAGGTAAGTTTAAATTTATTATAAGATAGGGATGAGTTAATATTTAATATAAAGTTAGCGGGTTGTTAGGTTTAGGGGTTAATAGGTTAATTTAGTTCATGGTGATGTGGGGGGCTGGTGGCTTAGGGGTTAATAGGTTTAGTAAGTGGTAGTGATGTGGGAGGCCAGGGGTTTAGCGGTTAATAAATTTATTTAGTTGAGGTGGGCTCCAGGAGCGGCGGGATAGGGGTTAATAACATAATGTAGGTGGCGGCTGGGTCCGGAAGAGGCAGATTAGGTGTTAATAACATAATGTAGGTGGCAGCAGTATAAGGACGGCAGATTAGGGGTTAATAACATAATGTAGGTGGTGGCAGGGTCCGGAAGCAGCGGGATAGGGGTTAATAAGTTTATTAGAGTTGTGGTGGGCTCCGGGAGCAGCGGGATAGGGGTTAATAACTTTATTTAGTTGCGGCGGGGTCCGGGAGCGGCGGGAAAGGGGTTAAACATTTTAGTATAGTGGCGGTGTTTAGTGACAGGGTATAAATAAAGCTGTCATAAAGCCGAAGAGCAAAAGTGTAACTATCAAGACCAAGGCTCCTATAACAATTGGGTCTCTAGATACCCAAAAAAAGAACAAAGAGATGGGGTGTGTTAGGAGCGCCTAATAAAAGGCTAGGTCTAAATATAGGGTATAGACTAAAAGTGTCAGTTTGTACACTATAAGGATCCTACAATGGTATAATAATGGGATCTTAAAATAATACAATTTAACAGGTTTAATATCACATATAATAACAGCAGAAAATCACAGGTTAAAAAAGCATAAAAGTATATGGATCCATGATACTTAATAAAAACAATAACAATAAAAATAATCCAACAATGGCATTAATTATGATGCAAGGACAATGATACTTAATAAAAACGATTGCAATAAGAACAATTGCAATAAAAATAATCCAAAAATGGCATTAATATTGATGCAAAGACAAATAGAAAAGTAAAAACAGTAAAGTAATATAAATGAAATACAATAAAATACAATAAGTGGCTGTGTGTGATGTCTAGTAAAAATCAATGAGATATACAGTGGAAATTATGTATCAAACATGTATAAAAACATATAGAAAAAATACAATAGATTGAAAGTCCTGTGAAAAGTGAATCCGGTGAAAAAAGTATATGTGGAAATGTCAATAAAAAATAAAAAAATATAAGAAATGAAAAATATATATGTGTCAAAAATCCAAAAAACAGTGGAAACAATCTATATGAGTAGATTAGAATATCCTTGTGATCCAAATGTCAATCCGAAAGCACGTATGTAAATCCAATATTGTGATAATAATAAAAAGTGTTCCAACAGTAAAAAATCCAATAAAAACAAAGCAAAAATGTCGTATATCAGAAAGTAAAAAACAGTGATCACTAGTTGATAAAAATATGTAAACAAACTTCATAAAAAATAAGCTTCATAAAAATATATGAGAAACAAAAAGACCAAAAAACAAATCCTGTGAAAAAATATAGAAAATCCAATCCCTGTGAAAAAAGAAAAAAATACAACATAGAGTAGTAATGTTTAAAATATGCTTGCAATTATAGGAATAAAACTCACCATATATGCCAACGCGTTTCGGCCCACCAATAGGGCCTTTTTCAAGACTGATATATGGTTGGTGAGAAAGCTTGCTATATACCTGTTTGGATTAAAAAATTGAGCCAAAATTGCCCCAATTGCGCCAAAAAGTGACCTTATGAACCGGAAGTAGAATTCAACCGGAAGTGGGGAATATTAGTTGTTAATGAGATTGGGTATATCCCTTTATGATATTAAAATAATTAGTTTGGCCCATCTTGTCATATTATAGTAGTGGTCAACTTGTAGTGCCATCATATATAGGTATTTCTGTAAGGCTGATTGTGTATCTTAATGCCTGTAACATTGCTAGTTACCTTATTGCGCTAAAAAAACGGATATCCGGTTCCGCCGCTAAACCGGAAGTTAATGGAAACCGGATGTTGACGAAACCGGAAGTTGACGAAAAACCGGAAGTCAGTATATTTTGTTAAAACCGGAACCGGAAGGGGGTAAACATGTGTCTGGTGTATTAATCAGTGCACATCTCTTATATTGGGAACAGAGCGGAAAAGGTATATTGTGGCTCTTGTTACTATAGATTAATTAGTATACATCATTGGATATTAGTAATTATGGTACTGAATAAAAACGTTTTATAATTGATATTTAGTCCTTTTTATAAAATATGTAATCTTCCACCTGGTATTAAAGATAAATCACTTCCCGTGAACCTATGATGTAGTATCTGTATCTTGTGTATAGTCCTATTAGAAAATAATAGGACCTAGATATCAATTATATATAAGGGTTCTGTAAGTATGAATCTTATACATAATTAGAAGTGTGGATGGGTCATTCTAATTATGACCTGTCTGTTAATGTATAACTATTATCTGTTCATACGGTATTCACGACAAAGATTTTAGTAAATCCAGACTGCTAGACAATAATAAAGAAATCAATATAATATAATTAATATAATAATAAAGAGATCAATATAATATAATTATGAAAACATTAGCTCCAAAAAATGACAAGAATAGGGGGATTGTGCCTCCTGACCATTCATCAAATGGGAGGACTATATGTACTATAGTATTATATACTGGTAAAGTTATTAAGACCTGGACTTCTGGTAAGTTTATGAGGATAGGGGGAGTAACCTCTTCATATAAATGTCCGTGCCTATTAAAAAGTGTGACAGGTGTTGAGTATATAAAGTCATTTATTTCAGATGTAATAGATGGGATAAGTCGTCCTTATTATTGAGGCCCTTTGGGTAAAGACAGTCAAGTTCGTAGATCCATCTTGATTCGGCTACAAGAAGTCTCCTTTCATAATTACCACCTCTCCAATTTGGTTTCACTCGTTGGATTCCATAATAGTTGAAATCTTTGAGACTGCATTTATGGTGAGTGGTGAAATGTTTATACATGGCAGTTTCAGTGTTGCCGTGTTCGACTTGTAAGATGTGTTCTCGAATCCTGTCTTTTAGTAATCTTGAGGTTTGGCCCACATATTGCAGTCCACAGCTGCATTGAATAACGTATATTACACCTTTGCTGGTACATTTTATTAGGTCTTTAATTAGATGTTCCTTCTTAGAGTGATTAGATTTGAATTTCTTAATCTTAAAACCTCTTTTACACGCTTTACAATTTATGCAAGGGAAAAAATCTTTGATTATTTTGCCAAAGACATCTTGTGATCCTGTTGTTCTTGAGCGTGGAACACTAGGTGATAGCATGTTCCTTAAGTTGTCTGATTTCCTATAGATGAATTTTGGTTTGTCTGCCAGTATTTCCCCTATGGTGTCGTCATTCTTCAATAGCGGCCAATTATTCTCAATTATTCTTTCTATTAGATGTCGGTTCTCACAGTATTGCGTGATGAATGCTACATCAATAGTATTCTTGTCATTCGATGTCTTATTTCTCTTGTCTTTATATTGGAGCAGTTCCTTACGATCCCGTTTTCGGACTTCTTTAATCTCTTTATCGATCATTTCTTCCTCATAACCTCTTTCTATGAAGCGTGCTTTGAGAGTCTCAGCTTGTGTCTCCCATAGTTCAGGGTCTGAGCAATTCTTTTTTAGTCTGAGTAGCTGCCCCTTGGGGATGTTCCTTTTCCACCTGGAATGGTGGCAGCTGTTGATGTGTATATAATGACTACAGTCCACAGGTTTAAAATATGTTGATGTTTTAATTTTGTTGTTTTCGACTGTGATCCTAAGATCTAGAAATGTGATCTCTGAGTTACTAATTTCATAGGTGAATTTGAGATTATGAATATTATTGTTCATAACCACAATGGTATGTTCCAGGTCTTCTCTTGTGCCCTTCCATACCATCAAAATATCATCTATATATCGATGATATGAAACCAGGTCCGCGCCTGCTGGGCAGGAGTCCCAGAAAATGGTTTCCCATTTGCCCATGTATAAGTTGGCATAGCTAGGCGCGAACCTGGTCCCTATGGCTGTGCCACACAGCTGTTTATAGAAGGTGCCATTGTGGTTAAAATAATTGTGAGTTAGTATATAAGAGATCCCTTCAAGGATAAATGTCTTCTGTGTATCTGGTATGCTCTCATCTTTGTTTAGAAAATATTGTACTGCCTCTACACCACCTTCATGTGGTATACTGGTGTAGAGGGAAGCTACATCACAGGTCACAAGTAGGTACCCTTCTTCCCAACTTATGTTGTTCAGAATGTTTAGTATTTGTGTGGAGTCACGTATGTAAGAAGGTAATGTCACAACATACTTTTGAAGGTTTTTATCTAAGTACTCCGATAGGTTACTAGATAGGGAGCCAATCCCGGAGATTATAGGTCTTCCTGGTGGGTGGTGAAGTGACTTCTGTATCTTAGGTAGATAGTAGAACACTGGTGTAATAGGGTGTTTAATTCCTATATACCGAAATTCTTTGTTGTTGAGTATGTTGTTCTCATGAGCTTCTCCCAAGATATCATCAATCTCTTCCTTAAATCGGACCACAGGGTTACTATTAAGTATTTCATAGGTATCTTGATCAGACAGGATTCTCATACATTCTGCATCGTAGTCAACTTTGTCAAGGACTACAATGCCTCCTCCCTTGTCCGCAGGTTTGATTACTAAATCTTTATTCTTCTCTAGGCTTCTGATGGTTTGAATTTGGTTCCTTGATAGATTTTGTTTGTGTTTGGAAAGTTGAGTGTGGTTGATGTTCTTCAATTCATTACATACTACAGTTTCAAATGATTCAATGGCACTACCTTTACTCGCTGTCGGATAAAAGGTGGATTTAGGCTTAAGATCCGTATGTTGATAATTGTCAATGTCGGATTGCGTGTTGTTAATAGGGACTCTCTGTTGGTATTCCAGTGGAGACCTCATATAATGCTGTTTCAATGTTAATTTTCTGACAAACTCTTTAATATTTACAAATGTTTCAAATTTGTTAAGGCCTTTGGATGGCGCAAAGGAAAGCCCATAGTTCAGAATAGAGTTCTCCTGTTCTGATAGGATGGTGGAGCTGAGATTGTATATTCCTTTGTGTGTATTATTAGAGTTCATCGTTCTGGTGTCTCTATGTGTCTTGGTTCCATTCACTCTTTTCCCCCCTCTCTTTCCTCTATGGTTTTTCTTTTTTCGTTTGGGATATGAGGGTCGTCTGAGTTCGACATCTTTCTTTTTGTGGTTGTTCTTTCCAGCTCTTTGGTAGTCTTCTGATGTAGTTCTAAAAAATGATGATTTCTAGAAATGGAGGCCAGAGGGCTATCTACTGGGTCCTTGGTCCCTGTTCTGCTGTTGCCATTTCCTTGTGTGTACTCCATACGTGGGGTTCTCCATTCTATATCAAAATGATGAGATGTCATATTTGGTGTATTGGGAACGTTCCTCTGATTTTGTGGTTCCTGGTTAGAGAAATGGCGGTTCTGATTGCTGTTGAACCTTTCCCCTTGTTCTCCATTCTGTGGATGGTGATGATACCTATTTTCGTATGGAGGTCTTCCGTATCTGTTCCATCTTGGAGATTGGTTATAACCTTGATTCCATCTTGGGGACTGATTATATCCATATTGGGGTCCGTTCCCTTGATTCCATCTTGGAGGTGGAAAGTGGTTCCTTTGGTAAGTGGGTCCTTCATAATGGTATGGGAAGTATCCCCTTTGGGGTTTTCCTTCAAGATTGGATGGGTAATATTCGCTGTCCTGTTGTCTTGTCCTATACAGTGGGTTAGTGTTCCTATTGTCCTCCCAATTATCTCTCATTCTGTTTTGACGGTGGGAGTTCCAATGACCTCTGTATGGTTGTCTGTTCGAATTCTGGTTATATCTGTCAGTGTTCCAATTAGAATTGGTGTAGGATGGTCTGGGTTCATAGTTATCGTAGGTGTCTCTTTGTTTGTTTTGTTCATGATGTTGATTATCTCCTCTGTAAAGATGGGATTTGGGTCTACTTCCGGTTCATAAGGTCACTTTTTGGCACAATTGGGGCAATTTTGGCGCAATTTTTTAATCCAAACAGGTATATAACAAGCTTTCTCACCAACCATATATCAGTCTTGAAAAAGGCCCTATTGGTGGGCCGAAACGCGTTGGCATATATGGTGAGTTTTATTCCTATAATTGCAAGCATATTTTAAACATTACTACTCTATGTTGTATTTTTTTCTTTTTTCACAGGGATTGGATTTTCTATATTTTTTCACAGGATTTGTTTTTTGGTCTTTTTGTTTCTCATATATTTTTATGAAGCTTATTTTTTATGAAGTTTGTTTACATATTTTTATCAACTAGTGATCACTGTTTTTGAATTTCTGATATACGACATTTTTGCTTTGTTTTTATTGGATTTTTTACTGTTGGAACACTTTTTATTATTATCACAATATTGGATTTACATACGTGCTTTCGGATTGACATTTGAATCACGAGGATATTCTAATCTACTCATATCGATTGTTTCCACTGTTTTTTGGATTTTTGACACATATATATTTTTCATTTCTTATATTTTTTATTTTTTATTGACATTTCCACATATACTTTTTTCACCGGATTCACTTTTCACAGGACTTTCAATCTATTGTATTTTTTCTATATGTTTTTATACATGTTTGATACATAATTTCCACTGTATATCTCATTGATTTTTACTAGACATCACACACAGCCACTTATTGTATTTTATTGTATTTCATTTATATTACTTTACTGTTTTTACTTTTCTATTTGTCTTTGCATCAATATTAATGCCATTTTTGGATTATTTTTATTGCAATTGTTCTTATTGCAATCGTTTTTATTAAGTATCATTGTCCTTGCATCAATATTAATGCCATTGTTGGATTATTTTTATTGTTATTGTTTTTATTAAGTATCATGGATCCATATACTTTTATGCTTTTTTAACCTGTGATTTTCTGCTGTTATTATATGTGATATTAAACCTGTTAAATTGTATTATTTTAAGATCCCATTATTATACCATTGTAGGATCCTTATAGTGTACAAACTGACACTTTTAGTCTATACCCTATATTTAGACCTAGCCTTTTATTAGGCGCTCCTAACATAAAGCCGAAGAGCAGCGAGATCGATGACTGTTAGTTAGCAACAGTCCGCTGCTCATCGCCCCGTACTTGGTGCGTGGCTTTTTGACAGCTTTTTTGTTAATATATGGAGAGCGTATTCAGGTCCGCGGCCGCGATGTTAGATGATATCAGGTGAGCGTATTGGTGCCGTCGAATGCAAGTAAGCTGATGGCTTGATAAGTAGGCCTCAGAGTATGAATGGTTAAAAATCGTTCCTGTATTATTCAGGGAGAATTTTCCCTAAATAATTGCAGGGGTAAAGCACTCTTTTTTGTAACTCATTTATCTATGAGTCTCCTTAGTGCTATATTGCCCCTCTAACAGGTGCTTGTTGATTACAAAAATATTTGGCACCTATAGGTACTTACCATTAGTACTACTTTACCTACTATCCTGTTACTATAGTGTTACATTTGGTGTTATCGCTTTCACACTCTCTTATATTGTTACTGAAAGTTCAACATGGCACCTCATGGCAAAGAACTCTCTGAGGATCTGAAAAAAAGAATTGCTTCTCTATAAAGATGGCCTAGGCTATAAGAAGATTGCCAAGACCCTGAAACTGAGCTGCAGCAAGCTGGGCAAGACCATACAGCGGTTTTACAGGACAGGTTCCATTAAGAACAGGCCTTGCCATGGTCGACCAAAGAAGTTGAATGCACGTGCTCAGCGTTATATCCAGAGTTATTCTATTAGATAGGGGGCGCCCTTAAAGGGATATACAATACTAGTGAACAACTAGTTATAACAATTGCTAACAACAATGGGAGCTAATGCCTAGACATTAGCAGGCATAAATGAGAACCAAATCTACAATAAACAAGGTGTAAGGTAGACAATTGTGTTAACGATAAACCTTGTTATTTATATTATGATAGAATACAATATTCCTCAAAACAATTAGTTTCACACTATTAAAAATATATCAGTCTCTTAATATGAAGTTGATCAGAGATGTTGGCAGCAATCTGTAGAGGACCCGGCCTGGATCCCAAGATGGTAATCTAGAAACAAGAGAAGAGACAGATGCGCCACATGGCCCAATATTGTTTGTTCCAAAAGATGTTTATGATAAAGATGTGCAAAATTACCCTCACATGTATTGAAGCACTCCAAATAGTGCTGTGGGAGCAGTCTGGGATCTATAACAGTCACCCAGCAGACCAACCTCTTGGGAGAGATAGATAATCTGTAGTGTGGAAATACAAGAAGACACACAGGTGCCTATATGGCCTAGTACAGTTAGGACCCAGGAGTATATAGTGAGAGTTGTATGATATATACTCACATTTGGTGTAGCATCTCCAATGATGCTAGTCAGGCAGGAAGGAATCAATATAGTCACCCAACAGACTTAACCAAGGCAAACAGCATATAACAGAGTACCAGGAAGTCCAATGGGTCAAAAATAATATATTGATCCAAAGAATACAGTGCAGCAAGTGTTTTTATCGCTTGTTTTTAATTATTTTAAGTAAAGTTTGTTACTTTTTATATAAAAACACTTGCTGCACTGTATTCTTTGGATCAATATATTATTTTTGACCCATTGGACTTCCTGGTACTCTGTTATATGCTGTTCGCCTTGGTTAAGTCTGTTGGGTGACTAAATTGATTCCTTCCTGCCTGACTAGCATCATTGGAGATGCTACACCAAATGTGAGTATATATCATACAACTCTCACTATATACTCCTGGGTCCTAACTGTATTAGGCCAGATAGGCACCTGTGTATTTCCACTCTACAGATTATCTATCTCTCCCAAGAGGTTGGTCTGCTGGGTGACTGTTATAGATCCCAGACTGCTCCCACGGCACTATTTGGAGTGCTTCAATACATGTGAGTGTAATTTTGCACATCTTTATCATACACATCTTTTGGAACAAACAATATTGGGCCATGTGGCGCATCTGTCTCTTCTCTTGTTTCTAGTTATATCCAGAGGTTGTCTTTGGGAAATAGATGTATGAGTGCTGCCAGCATTGCTGCAGAGGTTGAAGGGGTGGGGGGGTCCGCCTGTCAGTGCTTAGACCATACGCCACACACTGCATCAAATTGGTCTGCATGGTTGTCATCCCAGCAGGAAGCCTCTTCTAAAGATGATGCACAAGAAAGCCTGCAAACAGTTTGCTAAAGACAAGCAGACTAAGGACATTACTGGAACCATGTCCTGTGGTCCGATGAGACCAAGATAAACTTATTTAGTTCAGATGGTGTCAAGCGTGTATGGCAGCAACCAGATGAGGAATACAAAGACAAGTATGTCTTGCCTACAGTCAAGCATGGTGGTGGGAGTGTCTTGGTCTGGGCCTGCATGAGTGCTGCTGGCACTGGGGAGCTACAGTTCATTGAGGGAACCATGAATGCCAACATGTACTGTGACATACTGAAGCAGAGCATGATCCCCTCTCTTCAGAGACTGGGCCGCAGGGCAGTATTCCAACATGATAACGACCCCAAACACACCTCTATGACGACCACTGCCTTGCTAAAGAAGCTGAGGGTAAAGGTGATGGACTGGCCAAGCATGTCTCCAGACTGTGGGGCATTCTCAAATGGAAGGTCTGGGAGCACAAGGTCTCTAACATCCACCAGCTCTGTGATGTCGTCATGGAGGAGTGGAAGAGGACTCCAGTGGTAACCTGTGAAGCTCTGGTGAACTCCATCCCCAAGAGGGTTAAGGCAGTGCTGGAAAAAATTGGTGGCCACACAAAATATTGACACTTTGGGCCCAATTTGGACATTTCCACTTAGGGGTGTACTCACTTTTGTTGCCAACAGTTTAGATATTAATGTCTGTGTGTTGAGTTATTATGAGGGGACACTCACTACTTTACATTGTAGCAAAGTGTCATTTTTTCAGTGTTGTCACATGAAAAGATATAATAAAATATTTACAAAAATGTGAGGAGTGTACTCACTTTTGTGAGATACTGTAGGTTTTTTTTATTTTGGGGGGTTGGTTGGGTGCTGGGTTTTACTGTTGGGGGGTCTTTGTATTTTTTTACAGGTAAAAGAGATGATTTCTTTATGGCAATGCCTTACAAAAGGCCCCTTTAAGGGCTATTGGTAGTTTATTGTAGGCTAGGGGGAGGGTTTATTTTAGGGGGGGGGCTTTTTTATTTTTATAGGGCTATTAGATTAGGTTTAATTCTTTTTATTTTGGATAATTTCGTTTGTTATTTTTGGTATTTTAGTGTTTGTTATTTTTTGCAATTTAGTGGGGTTTTTTGTTGTAATTTTTAGACAAACTTTTTTAGTAGTGTTAGGTTTTTTTAATGTATAATTTAGTTTATTTAATTGGTAGTTATTTTAATTTTAGTATAATAGTTATGTTAGGTTAATTGTTAGTTTTTTTTATTTTCACAGGTAAGTTTTTATTTATTTTAAGATAGGGATATTGTAATTTTAATTTAAAGTTAGGGGGTTGTTAGGTTTAGGGGTTAATAGTTTAATTTAGTATTTTGCGATGTAGGGGACTGGCGGTTTTGGGGTTAATAGGTTTATTTAGTGGCGGTGATGTGGGAGGCCAGAGGTTTAGGGGTTTATAACTTTATTTAGTGGTGGCGATGTCGGGGAGCGTCGGAATAAGGGTTAATAACTTTATTTTTATTATAGTGTCTGCGATGTTGGGATGCAGGGAAATAGGGGTTAATAACTTTATTATAGTGGCGGAGATGTCGGGGAGCGGCAGAATAGGGGTTAATAACTTTTATTAGTGTTAGCGATGTCAGGAGCGGAAGATTAGGGGTAAATAACTTTATTTAGGTGTCGGCAATGTCGGGGCAGCAGATTAGGGGTGTTTAGACTTGGGGTTTATGTTAGGGTGTTAAGTTTAAACGTAACTTTTTTCCCCATAGACAATAATGGGGTTGCGTTACGGCGATCGCCATTCCGCTTCAGGTGTTAGTTTTTTTTTCTAACACTCTCTCCCCATTGATGTCTATGGGGAAAGCGTGCACGAGCATGTATTCTCAGCCCTTGGATTTTGTGCGGTATGGAGATTATTGCCACCATATCGTACGCACAAGGCGGCTTTTTAGAAACTTGTAATGGCAGCGCTATGGAGGGTGAAATAACACAACTTTTTTTGCGTTAGTTTTGCACCCTCTATAGCGCAAAACTTGTAATCTAGGCAAATGTTTACTATTGTATTGCAAATGGGTTGAAGGGTCATATTTAATACTCTCAAAAGGCAAGAAAAAAGAAGTTCTAAGCCATATCCTGTTATTTTGACTAAAATGCATACTCAGTTAAGAGGTACATGCATAATAGGATGTTTATGTGATGCACCATGTTAGTCACAGATAAACATCAAGAATGAATATTCTCACTGTAAATGCTAAGGGCTTAAATAATCAATATAAGAGAAATAAAGCAATACGAGATTTTACAGAGAGAAAAGGAGAGGTCATCTTTCTTCAAGAGACACATTTCTTACAGGGAAGGAAACCACAGACATTTAAATATAAATTTGGAGAGTCATATTATGCCTCTAACACAGCAAAAATAAAAATGGAGTGGGGATTAATTAAGAAAGGTATTTCTTTTCAGATCCACAGGCAAATAAAATATAAACAGGGGAGAGTTATAATACTAACTGGTAGATTATTTCACAAACAAGTCACGTTGGTTGGTGCATATGATCCCAACACTGCACAGGACTACTTTTTTAAAACACTAGCTAATTCTATATTAGAAATAGCGCACGGCACACACTTATAGTATGCGGTGACCTTAACTGCACTTTAGATCCATCATTAGATAATTCAACTGGGACCTCATCAGTACCGCATAAAGTAGTTTACAGACTAAGAAATGCATTAGAGAACTAGCTCTACATGACACCTGGAGGATACTACATAAGAATGAAACAGATTATACGTATTATTCGCACCTACATGCTAGATACTCAAGGATTGATGATATATTAACTGATGTTACTATCTTAGCATTAGTTGAAAGCTGCAAAATATTCCCAACATCTTGGACTGACCACTCGATGGTTGGATGCTACATGAAATGGGACACTAGACATCAATCTAATTATATATGGAAGTTAAACGAGGGTATACTAGACAACCCAATATATGCACAAAAATAGAGGATTCCCTAAAAAGCTATTTTTACTTAAATGCAAATTCTATAACAAATGTTAAGCAGATCTGGGAAGCCCATAAAGTTGTGATGCACAGAGAGCTAATGAGTATTAAATCACATTATCTTAAGAAGCAAAGAAATTATTATAATTCAGTATTAAATAATATGAAGGACTTAGAAAAAGCACATAAACAGGACCCATCTAATGCAACAGTATTAGCACAGCTAGAGGAAACAAAAACTAAACTTAATGCAATAATAGATAAAGAATGTAAAAATTACATTCAAAACTTTGAAGGAAACAACAAATGCAGTAGATTATTTGCAAGAAGACTGAAATGCAGAATTAATAAATCGTACATTCTTTGCTTAACAGATGCAAAAGGGAAGGAAATGACCTCCTCAGAATACATAGCCGAGGCATTTCGGTCATATTATGAAAAACTATATAATTTGGAGGAATCTCCTTCAGAAAGTATAAACAAATTCTTAGACAATTTAGATGAAGTGGATAGAGAAAAACTCAATGAACCTATCAGTGAAAAAGAAATAAAAAATATTATTAAAGAGCTCCCCAATGAAAAATCCCCAGGCCAAGACAGATATACCGCCTACTACTATAAAAAATGTATTGACATCCTCACCCCACATCTACTAAATTTATATCATTTCATCTCCAATAATACTCCGTTCCTTGATGAATCGCTGGCCGCACATATAGTGGTAATACTAAAATCAGGTAAACTAACGAACAAAGTTTCAAATTATAGACCTATCTCATTGCTTAACAATGGTATTAAGATATATGCGAAACTCCTAGCAAATAGACTGAGTTAGCTAATGCCAAAACTGATATCTAAAGACCAAGTAGGGTTCATAATTAACAGAGAAACAAGAGACAATACGGTGAGAGCCATTGACTTAATTGAATATGTGACCTCTTGGGATGTGCCTTTGGTGGTGGTCTCCATGGACGTGGAAAAGGCATTTGGCCGCGTCCGGCGGAGATTCCTGGAAGCGGTCTTAGAGAAATTCGGTATAGGAAACTCATTTATAACAAAAAATGTTGCATTATAGAGTTCCCCCTCGGCCCAAGTAAATGTAAATGGCATTCTTTAACCCATTTCTAATTCACAATGGGATGAGACAGGGGTGTCCCTTATCCCCTCTATTATTTGCGTGTGCAGTGGAGGCATTGGCAGCCACAGTACGAGCCAACCATAACATAAAGGGAGTTAATATTGGTAAATCAGACTATAAAATGATGCTCTATGCTGACAATATTCTATTTACCTTCACAAACCCCATCTCCTCAATATCTATAATACTCAAGCAAATAGAAGAATTTCACCAGGCATCAAACTTCTTAATTAATAACACGACATCTGAAATACTTAATATTTCTGCCCCCTTAGAAGAGATATCCCAGCTAAAGGAAAAGTGGTGTAGCGATATTATTTAACAAAGACTTTACATATAAGGTCACAAGTACTGAGATTGATTCAGATGACAGATGACTGCTCCTAGAAATAGAAATTCAGGGTAAAAATTTTATTATATCTAACATTAATGGGCCCAATAAAGTAGATCCTGAATTTGGCATAAACTTACTGTTCTTTCCAAATACATTGGGCAGAACTTGATAATTTCAGGTCGATTTTAACTTGATTCCTACTCCCTCTGTAGATAGAATCGGGCAAAAAAAACATGGGTTACCTAATGCAAAAATCTAAGATTTTCAATCAAGTATGTAAAGATCTAAAAGTCCATGACATATGGTGTATACAACACGCCGACACCAAACTATATACTTGTGAATCTAAGTCACATAGACCTCTTTCTCGGATTGACTGTTTCCTAATATCGGACCCACTACTCTCTTTAGAAACCAGATCTGAAATCAATGATATACTTATTTCTGATCATGCCATTATTTCTTTAGAAATTCAAAGTAAAATATATGACTCAAAACAAACTTCCAATTTCTTTTTTCCAAAATGTTTAATAAACAATGTACAATTTTAAATTGGCTAGTTCAGAAGTGGAGAGAATATAAAAACTATAACAAATCATATTCTGATAAAATAGAAATATTTTGGGAAACTGCTAAAGCCTATCTCAGAGGAGAAATTAAAGCATATATGATTAAACAGAAGAAGAAATTTAAAGCGCAGGAGCTACAACTCTCTAAACAAGATAAAAACGCCTATAGGACCTATAGTATTATAGTATATAGTATAGTATAGTAGTATAGTATAGTATCTTCCAGTGAAACATCATGGGATAAATACATTTCTGCCAGACAAGAAAGAGATCTCTTTATCACACAAAAAAACTTCCTGGGAAGAACTTAAAATAAATGCAATATATAAAGACCACTTTGGTAAGTCTGCCAAATATTTAGCTAGACTAGATAAAGCTAGGAAAAAACCCAATACAATTGAAGCAACTATTGAAGGGAATAAAATATATACGGATCTCCCAAGTATTAAAAATATTGTCCTTAATTACTTTAAAAAAATCTATACTCCAAAAGAAGTAGACCCTGTAAATAAATGTAATTTTTGGAGTAAATTAAAACTCCCGACAGTCCCTTCTGATCTTCTAGAAAATTTGAATATTCCGATATCAACAGAAGAAATTTCGGAAGCTATAGATGCAGCTAAACTTAACAAAGCTCCAGGTCCCAATCAAATTCCGGTTAAGTTCTTTAAAATATTAAAACCTGTTATCCTAGACACATTAATCTCATTATATAATAGCTATTTCACCAAAGAACAAATGTCCTCAAAGTTTTTCACCTCCTCACTTATTACACTAATACTTAAAAAAGGGAAAAATCCAACAGACCTAGGATCATATAGACCTATTTCGCTACTAAACATAGACTATAAAATACTCACCTCCATTGTTGCAAATAGATTCAAAGGACGTCTACAGGCCCGGACTGGCCATAGGGCATCCCGAGCATTTGCCCGGTAGGCCGCGGGGTAGTTTAGCCATGCCCACTGTGACACAGTGGGCGGGGCTGCGACCTTACACGGTATACAAAAGAGAATTATTTTTTTTTGTTGGAAATATTTAATATAACAAATAACAGTGTTGTTTAATAAAATGTTTTATTTATCTGTACTTTCTCTGCAGCAAATAATCCTCATCCTTGAGAGTCTTAACGTCAATTGGTCAAACACAGTAGTCGTCTTGTAATAATGTCTAGTACTTCAGGGCCACTTCTTTATAAAACCGGCCGCCATACAAGCTGCAAGCTGCAGCACACAAACATAGATACAACTCAACTTATTACAACATAATACTTACTAATCTATTACTAATAATTAATACTAACTACAACAACATTCATTGCATGGCATTGCATTCCAGCGGCACCATTTCCCAATTCTGATCGGCCGCCCGAGCCGCACACACAGGCGCACTACTTCCGCCGGAAGACTTCCGGCCTGGCTGGGTCGGACTGAGGCTGAGCACGCACTGTGAGTGATGTCACAGTCACACACACGCCCAGGGACGCCTTGCACGCGGCTGCACACTCATGCCGCTTGCCGGATGGTACACGTGACACAGAGAGGCTCAGGCTGCGAGGCTGACTGACAGACTAGTGCTGCGGCCTGCGTGTCACGTCGGTGTTGGTGTGTCAGTGGCTGGAGGCCTGAAAAACATGCTTCCGCTGGGCCGGGTGGGTCCCCTGAGTCCTCCTGGGGCTCCATCTTCAGAATAGCTGTAACGATGATGATTCGATGACTCGTATGATGACGACTAGAGCAGGCTTCAGCTTAGCAGGTGCTGGCCAGCAGGGCAGGTAGGAGGTCACTCTGGTCTCAGACAGAGACTGAGAGGACCTTTTCTGACGAGGCTGCGACTCAGCAGGTGGCCAGGGCAGGTAGGTGAGGTCTGGTCTCAGAGAGAGAGGACCTTTTCTTTGGAGTTGGTTGTTGAAAATAATACATACATACTGTATTATACATACTATAATATACATTCATTTACTAGCCGGCCGCCTATGTACAGTTTCCTCTGCTGCCTATTGCTGTGTCAGAGCCCAGTAAGGGTTACTCATAACTTATCATAGATGGAAAAGCAGAGTATGTTGCCCCAGTTTACAGATGATGCACAGAAGTGAGCAGTGTGTGAATAAAGCACAGAAAGTCACTTATGCTCAGTTTATAGTCTCACAAAATGTTTATTTTATTGCTAAAGTGACTTTCTGTGCTTTATTCACACACTGCTCCCCTCTGTGCATCATCTGTAAACTGTGGCAACATTTTCTGCTTTTCAATTTATGATAAATTCTGAGTAACCCTTACTGGGCTCTGACACAGCAATAATTTAAAGAAATAGGTGCAGTGTTTCAAACTACCACATAACCCAGCAGTTTGCTCAGTATGAGGAATACATCAGTGACCGCACAGTGTTGTATGCTCACAAAAAACTTCATTATCAAACAACCCAAAAGAGATTTGTTTTCTGGCAAAGAAAAAAAAACCCATTCTCTAGACACATGAATATCTTAACCACTGGTGGTGCCATTCAATAACAGCTGCCTTATTTACAGTACATGCCCAGTGCTCATATAGATGGAAATAAACAAGGTACACTGTATACATGTATGTATATATACTGTGCATATATACAGTGTATATATATATATATATATATTCAGAAGAAGGGGTAATTTTTGATCCCCTAAAACATCAGAAAATCCTGAGAGTACTTTCTACCTTCTTTCCTGTTTTTGAATGCAAGCACACAGGGGGTTGGACTATGAGGACATCTTTACTGATTGTGTTTATAGATATATTTATATATATATATATATATATATATTAAATGGTGAGCAGAGGGGGGGGGAGTGGGCCTCTTTGTACTAAAATGCCCGGGCCTCTTTTTGGTCCCAGTCCGGCCCTGGATGTCTTAATGAGATTATTCACGAAGACCAGTCTGGTTTTATGACAGGCAGATCTCCTACTAAAAACACACGCAAAGTAGCCCTATTTTTAGATAACTTTTGGAATGAGTTTCATAGAAAGAAAAAAAATATTGTTGCAGATTTCACCCTTCTGACAGATGACGCAGAAATGGCCTTTGATGCTGTAATTTGGGATCATCTATACTCTTCACTTCTGAAATTTGGTTTTAGAGGACACTTGATAACTTTTGTCAAAGCAATATATAATTATCCCGTTTCCTCTATTATTGTAAACGGCAGCTTGACAACCAATTTTACATTAAATAAAGGGACAAGAGAAATCTGTCACCTCTCTCCTCTCTTGTTCAATTTTGAGATTGAGCCCCTGGCAATTCTTCTCAGACAGGAATTAAATGGAACTATACTTGGAAATAAGAAATGAATACTCTCACTATCGCCTAGATTTAGAGTTCTGCATTAGCCGTCAAAACCTGCGTTAGGGGCTCCTAACGCTGGTTTTGGCCGCCCGCTGGTATTTAGAGTCAGTCAGGAAAGGGTCTAACGCTCACTTTGCAGCCGCGACTTTTCCATACCGCAGATCCCCCTACGCCATTTGTGTATCCTATCTTTTCAATGGGATCTTTCTAACGCTGGTATTTAGAGTCTTGGCTGAAGTGAGCGTTAGAAATCTAACGACAAGACTCCAGCCGCAGAGAAAAGCCAGGAGTTAAGAGCTTTCTGGGCTAACGCTGGTTCATAAAGCTCTTAACTACTGTGCTCTAAAGTACACTAACACCCATAAACTACCTATGTACCCCTAAACCGAGGCCCCCCCCACATCGCCGCCAGTCTAATAATTTTTTTTAACCCCTAATCTGCCGACCGCACACCGCCGCAACCTACATTATCCCTATGTACCCCTAATCTGCTGCCCCTAACACCGCCGACCCCTAAATTATATTTATTAACCCCTAATCTGCCGCCCCCAACGTCGCCGCCACCTACCTACAATTATTAACCCCTAATCTGCCGACCGGACCTCACCACTACGATAATAAAGTTATTAACCCCTAATCCGCCTCACTCCCGCCTCAATAACCCTATAATAAATAGTATTAACCCCTAATCTGCCCTCCCTAACATCACTGACACCTAACTTCAAGTATTAACCCCTAATCTGCCGACCGGACCTCACCGCTACTCTAATAAATTTATTAACCCCTAAAGCTAAGTCTAACCCTAACACTAACACCCCCCTAAGTTAAATATAATTTTCATCTAACTAAATAAATTATTTCTTATTAAATAAATTATTCCTATTTAAAGCTAAATACTTACCTGTAAAATAAACCCTAATATAGCTACAATATAAATTATAATTATATTGTAGCTATTTTAGGATTAATATTTATTTTACAGGCAACTTTGTATTTATTTTAACTAGGTACAATAGCTATTAAATAGTTAATAACTATTTAATAGCTACCTAGTTAAAATAATTACAAAATTACATGTAAAATAAATCCTAACCTAAGTTACAATTAAACCTAACACTACACTATCAATAAATTAATTAAATAAAATACCTACAATTATCTACAATTAAACCTAACACTACACTATCAATAAATTAATTACATACAAATACCTAAAAATAAATACAATTAAATAAACTAACTAAAGTACAAAAAATAAAAAAAGAACTAAGTTACAAAAAATAAAAAAATAATTTACAAACATTATAAAAATATTACAACAATTTTAAGCTAATTACATTAAAATAACAAAGCCCCCCAAAATAAAAAAATGCCCTACCCTATTCTAAAATAAAAATTGAAAAGCTCTTTTACCTTACCAGCCCTTAAAAGGGCCTTTTGCGGGGCATGCCCCAAAGAATTCTGCTCTTTTGCCTGTAAAAAAAAACATACAATACCCCCCCAACATTACAACCCACCACCCACATACCCCTAATCTAACCCAAACCCCCCTTAATTAATCCTAACACTAAGCCCCTGAAGATCTTCCTACCTTATCTTCACCACGCCAGGTATCACCGATCCGTCCAGAAGAGGCTCCGAAGTCTTCATCCGATCCGGGGCTGAAGAGGTCCATCATCTGCCTGAAGTCTTGATCCAAGCGGGGGCTGAAGAGATCCATCATCCGGCTGAAGTCTTGATCCAAGCAGGGGCTGAAGAGGTCCATCATCCGGCTGAAGTCTTCTATCAATCGGCATCTTCAATCTTCTTTCTTCCGGATCCATCTTCATCCTGCCGACACGGAACATCCATCCTGGCCGACGACTTCCCGACGAATGACGGTTCCTTTAAGGGACGTCATCCAAGATGGTGTCCCTCGAATTCCGATTGGCTGATAGGATTCTATCAGCCAATCGGAATTTCAGGTAGGAAAATTCTGATTGGCTGATGGAATCAGCCAATCAGATTCAAGTTCAATCCGATTGGCTGATCCAATCAGCCAATCAGATTGAGCTCGCATTCTATTGGCTGTTCCGATCAGCCAATAGAATGTAAGCTCAATCTGATTGGCTGATTGGATCAGCCAATCGGATTGAACTTGAATCTGATTGGCTGATTCCATCAGCCAATCAGAATTTTCCTACCTTAATTCCGATTGGCTGATAGAATCCTATCAGCCAATCGGAATTCAAGGGACGCCATCTTGGATGACGTCCCTTAAAGGAACCGTCATTCGTCGGGAAGTCGTCGGCCAGGATGGATGTTCCGCGTCGGCGGGATGAAGATGGATCCGGAAGAAAGAAGATTGAAGATGCCGCTTGATAGAAGACTTCAGCCGGATGATGGACCTCTTCAGCCCCCGCTTGGATCAAGACTTCAGCCGGATGATGGATCTCTTCAGCCCCCGCTTGGATCAAGACTTCAGCCGGATGATGGACCTCTTCAGCCCCGGATCGGATGAAGACTTTGGACCCTCTTCTGGATGGATCGGTGACACCAGGCGTGGTGAAGATAAGGTAGGAAGATCTTCAGGGGCTTAGTGTTAGGATTATTTAAGGGGGGTTTGGGTTAGATTAGGGGTATGTGGGTGGTGGGTTGTAATGTTGGGGGGGTATTGTATGTTTTTTTTACAGGCAAAAGAGCAGAATTCTTTGGGGCATGCCCCGCAAAAGGCCCTTTTAAGGGCTGGTATAAAAGAGCTTTTCAATTTTTATTTTAGAATAGGGTAGGGCATTTTTTTATTTTGGGGGGCTTTGTTATTTTATTAGGGGGCTTAGAGTAGGTGTAATTAGCTTAAAATTGTTGTAATATTTTTATAATGTTTGTAAATTATTTTTTTATTTTTTGTAACAGTTCTTTTTTATTTTTTGTACTTTAGTTAGTTTATTTAATTGTATTTATTTTTAGGTATTTGTATGTAATTAATTTATTGATAGTGTAGTGTTAGGTTTAATTGTAGATAATTGTAGGTATTTTATTTAATTAATTTATTGATAGTGTAGTGTTAGGTTTAATTGTAACTTAGGTTAGGATTTATTTTACAGGTAATTTTGTAATTATTTTAACTAGGTAGCTATTAAATAGTTATTAACTATGTAATAGCTATTGTACCTAGTTAAAATAAATACAAAGTTGCCTGTAAAATAAATATTAATCCTAAAATAGCTACAATATAATTATAATTTATATTGTAGCTATATTAGGGTTTATTTTACAGGTAAGTATTTAGCTTTAAATAGGAATAATTTATTTAATAAGAAATAATTTATTTCGTTAGATAAAAATTATATTTAACTTAGGGGGGTGTTAGTGTTAGACTTAGCTTTAGGGGTTAATAAATTTATTAGAGTAGCGGTGAGGTCCGGTCAGCAGATTAAGGGTTAATACTTGAAGTTAGGTGTCGGTGATGTTAGGGAGGGCAGATTAGGGGTTAATACTATTTATTATAGGGTTTTTGAGTCAGAGTGAGGCGGATTAGGGGTTAATAACTTTATTATAGTAGCGGTGAGGTCCGGTCGGCAGATTAGGGGTTAATAATTGTAGGTAGGTGGCGGCGACGTTGGGGGCGGCAGATTAGGAGTTAATAAATATAATATAGGGGTCGGCGGTGTTAGGGCAGCAGATTAGGGGTACATAGGGATAACGTAGGTTTCGGAGGTGTACGGAGCGGCAGATTAGGGGTTAATAATAATATGCAGTGGTCAGAAATAGCGGGTCAGCAGATTAGGGGTTAATAAGTGTAAGGTTAGGGGTGTTTAGACTCGGGGTACATGTTAGGGTGTTAGGTGCAGACTTAGGAAGTGTTTCCCCATAGGAAACAATGGGGCTGCGTTAGGAGCTGAACGCTGCTTTTTTGCAGGTGTTAAGATTTTTTTCAGCTCAAACTGCCCCATTGTTTCCTATGGGGGAATTGTGCATGAGCACGTTTTTGAAGCTGGCCGCGTCCGTAAGCACCGCTGGTATTTAGAGTTGCAGTGGCGGTAAATTATGCTATACGCTCCCTTTTTGGAGCCTAACGCAGCCCTTCTGTGAAGTCTAAATACCAGCGGTATTTAAAAGGTGCGGGGGAAAAAAAGCATGCGTAGCTAACGCACCCCTTTGGCCGCAGAACTCTAAATCTAGCCGTATATGCGGACGATCTGCTTTTATTTCTTAAAAACACTAATATTAGTATTCCTGTCTCCTTACAGATATTTGATTTATTTAGTTCAATTTCTGGTTACAAAATTAATTTATCTAAGACAGAAATCTTATGGATCCCTAAAAATAAAAACAGCTACCAACATCATCCCTTTAAAGAGGTGGGATACATTAGATACCTTGGAATCTATTTTCATAAGAACCTAAATAACTGGTATAATTCTTACTTTACAAGATTCTTCACAGGTGGAATAGCTAAAATTCACAGATGGCAATTATTTCCTCTATCCTTCTCAGCTAAAATAATGCTAATTAAAATAATATTATTCCCCTAACTGCTTTATATTATGCAAAATGTACCATTGTTTGTTCTTAACAAAGACATAGGCTGAATACGCTTGCCGTATTCAGCATTGCACCAGCAGCTCACAAGAGCTGCTGGTGCAACGCCGCCCCCTGCAGACTCGCGTCCAATAGGCCGCCAGCAGGGGGGTGTCAATCAACCTGATCGTACTCGATCGGGTTGATTTCCGGTGATGTCTGTCCGCCTGCTGTGACCGCTGCTTCATAACTGCTGTTTCTGGCGAGTCTGAAGACTCGCCAGAAACAGGGGCCACCAAGTTCCTTACAGAGCTTGATAACTAGAGGCCATAAAGTCTTTCTATAAAATATGTGCCAGATTCATATGGGGGGGGGAGTAGACACCTGTTTCCATATATAAAATATCACAGGCTGCGGAATTTGGTGGCTTTTCATTCCCTGGCATTAAATGTTACAATACCATAATTCTGGCACGTTATGCAATTGACTGGTTTACTAAGGAAAATCACCTAACATACTCTGACCTTGAAGAAGCCTTAATCTCTCCATTTTCACTTAACACAGTTCTTCATTGTCATAAAATTCAACTTCCATCAAATGTCCAAAATATGATCACCCTACGCAATACAATAGTTGCCTGGCAGAAATTATGCCTCATGTTAGACAGAAATTACCAAATATCCCCTTTTCTTCCAATTATAGGTAATCCTAATTTTATACCAGGATTACACTCTCAAGTTTTTGGATTGTGGGCACAAAAAGACTGGTCTTTTTAACCCAAATTATGTATAGTACCAATCAGATAAAACCCTTTGATGTTATATCTGCTGAATATAACATCCCAAGCAAATCTTTCTATGCATATTTGCAATTTAGGCATTTTATTCAACGAAATGTAAAACTCTTACAAATGGCAATTGATTTAAGGAAACTTGGAGATTATCTTAAATTATACCGACTTGGGTGCCACTCTATTTCCTTACTATACAACATTTGCTTAACTAAACAGGGTCAAAATTCTGTAGACATAATTCAGCCTAAGTGGTTAAAACACTTTTCAGGGGGGGCGGAGCCAACTACCACACAGAGCAGACGCCACTTCACTGAGCTTGTCATGAGCGCTTCCGTTCATCGCCGTGTCGCCGCGGCTCCCGGAACTCCTCTGTGTCTCTGACGTCATGTTGCTTAGCAACATGACGCTTTCTCTCACACCCCTCTGATGACGGTTACGCTCCTGCCCTTTAAATCTCGGCGGGAGATCTGAATCTGGGCCCGTTTGTTTGTTTCCCTGGATTGTGAGTACCATATCAGTTTTATTCTTCTGTGTACCGACTTCTGCCTGCCTGACCAAGCCTCTTGCCTAATCCCTACTTGCTGATATTTGGACATTGACTTCTGCCTGCCTGACCTTGCCTGTAGCTATTACCCTTTTGCTGACACTTGGAGGCCGACTTCTGCTTGCCTGACCCTGTCTTTTGCCTATACCTTTTGCTGATATTTGGATGCCGACTTCTGCCTGCCTGACCTTGCTTTGGCCTTTACCTTTAAACCTATTCTTTGTTAAACAAGACCTGCTTAAAGGGACATTTTACTTTTACAAGCTGCAAAAGAGAACTTTGCCTTTCTGTTTGTTATACACCTGCTTAAAAGGGACATTTACTTTTACAAGCTGCAAAAGAGAACTTTGCCTTTCTGTTTGTTATACACCTGCTTAAAAGGGACATTTACTTTTACAAGCTGCAAAAGAGAACTTTGCCTTTCTGTTTGTTATAAACCTGCTTAAAGGGACATTATACTTTTACAAGCTGCAAAAGAGAACTTTGCCTTTCTGTTTGTTATACAACTGCTTAAAAGGGACATTTACTTTTACAAGCTGCAAAAGAGAACTTTGCCTTTCTGTTTGTTATAAACCTGCTTAAAGGGACATTATACTTTTACAAGCTGCAAAAGAGAACTTTTCCTTTGTTTTACAAGCCTGCTAAAGAGGACCTTTTTCAGAAGCTTCAAAGTAAGAGCATTTCCTTTTTGTTCTTTGTACTACTTAAAGGGACGTTTTATCCTTTGTGGCTTTCCTGCATTCTGGAACAATATTCATTTTTGTTATCTTCTAATCTGCTTCCTGAGTGGGTCACGTCCTGGATATTTCTCAGTGTGCTAGCGTGTGCTTTCAATTCACGCTAGCAGTTGGGTTACATCCCGGATTGATTCCAGAGCGGCTGACATTACAAACGGGCCATAAAAATGGACCCCACTGAATTATCTATGGCCGTGGCTCACCAGGGACAGCTCTTGGGTTCTCATGCCACTCACTTGCAGTCTCTGGACACTAAACTTGATCAAATTACTGCTCTATTACAAAATTTGGTTGCTACCGCACCTCCCAATCCTAATCCCAATCCAAATCCGATTGAGGCATTACCTCCTCCGATTCCTAACAATCAGTCTCAGGTACAACTAAGTCCCAGGATTCCTCTTCCGGATAAATATGATGGGAATCCTGAAGAATGTAGAGGCTTTTTGAATCAATGCCGTCTTCATTTCCGAAATAGCCCTACTCTCTTTGCTACTGCCTCTTCTAGAATCACGTTTCTTATTTCCTTAATGAAAGGAAAAGCCTTGGCTTGGGTGTCACCTTTGCTAGAAAAGAATGATCCTATACTGTTGGATGTTGATACATTTCTATCTACATTCTCAAACGTATTCGATAAACCTGGAAGGTCATCCGCTGCTGAAGCAACTCTCCTGGATTTACGTCAAGGAAATCAACCAGTCTCTCAATATGCAATTGAGTTCCGCACCCTTGCCTCTGAAACCACTTGGAATCAGGGAGCACTCAGAGCCGCTTTCCGTAAAGGACTTTCTGAGCGTCTCAAGGATGAATTGGTGTATCGTGAACTTCCAGAGTCCTTAGAAGCCTTAATAAATCTCTGTATCTGTCTCGACGCCAGGTTTCGTGAACGCCAACAAGAAAAGGATAGAACACAGAGGACTGCCACTCGAACTCCTTTTCGTTTAGCTCCTCGTTTTTCTAGTCCAGTCACTCCAGCCTCTCCTACTACTGATCAGGCTGAACCCATGGAAGTAGGAAGTATAAAATTAACTGAGACTGAACGCTTAAGAAGACGGACTCTTGGCTTATGTCTGTACTGTGGCCTTAAAGGACATTTATTAAGGGATTGTCCTACTAGGCCAGTAAAAGCCAGGGCTTAACTCTAGTCCAGGGAACTGAGTTAAGCCAAAATAGTGGTCATTCCCTATACAAGAAACTCTTTGTTCCAGTAACTCTTCTAATTGGACAAAAGAAGATCTATACCCAAGCCCTAATTGATTCTGGTGCTGGAGGTGTGTTCATTGACTCTACATTTGTTTCTACTCATTCTATACCCTTACTAAAGAAGGAGTATTCCATTTCAGTCTCTACGGTCAGTGGAGATCCTTTGGGTTCTGGATACATTCAGTTTTCTACTCAACCCTTAATCCTCACCGTAGGAATACTTCATTCTGAGACAATTTGTTTCGATGTCATTCCCACTCCGCAATTTCCCATTATCTTGGGATTACCCTGGCTCCAGATTCACAATCCCATTTTTTCTTGGACTTTCGGTGAACTCACTTCCTGGGGATCTACATGCCAGACTAAATGTCTTCAAGAGATTACTAAGTTACCACTCACTATTGCTCTCACAGTTGAAACTCCGGAATCCTTACCTATGCATTACCATGACTTTGTGGATGTCTTCTCCAAAAAAGAAGCGGAACGTCTTCCTCCTCATCGCCCTTTTGATTGTCCCATTGACCTCCTTCCTGGGGCTGCCTATCCTCGAGGCAAAACATATCCACTTTCTAAACCAGAAAACATGGCTCTGGAAGAATATATAAAAGACAATCTGGCTAGAGGATTTATTCGACCCTCCTCTTCCCCTGTAGGGGCTGGTTTCTTTTTTGTGGGAAAAAAGGATGGCGGATTAAGACCCTGTATTGATTATCGTGGATTGAATCAGATTACCATCAAGAACAGTTATCCTCTGCCCCTTATTCCTGAACTTTTTACTTATCTTCAGGGAGCCACCATTTTCACCAAACTCGACCTACGTGGTGCATACAACTTGATCCGTATACGCAAAGGAGATGAGTGGAAGACTGCCTTTAACACTCGATTTGGGCATTATGAATATTTGGTCATGCCCTTTGGGCTATGCAATGCTCCGGCGGTTTTCCAGCATTTTGTAAATGAGATCTTTCGTGATTTTTTGAATATTTTTGTTATCATATACCTGGACGACATCTTAATTTTTTCTCAGAACCACCAAGATCATGTGCACCACGTCAAGAAAGTACTTCAACGTCTAAGAGAATTCCATCTGTTTGCTAAACTGGAGAAATGTTCTTTCCATCAAAAAATCATACCCTTTCTGGGTTATGTAATATCGGCATCTGGATTCGAAATGGACCCTACTAAACTTTCTGCCATTTTGGATTGGCCTAGACCTGATTCTTTGAAGGCTTTACAACGTTTCCTAGGCTTCGCCAATTATTACAGAAAGTTCATCAAGAATTTTGCTACTATTACTTCTCCTCTTACTTCTCTCACAAGAAAAGGACAAAACTGTAAAGTATGGCCGTCTGAGGCTATAGAAGCTTTTGAATCTCTCAAAGAAGCTTTTTCCTCAGCTCCTATCCTTCGTCATCCAAATCCTGAGTTTCAATTTATTCTGGAGGTGGATGCTTCCTCTGTTGCTGCTGGAGCGGTTCTGTCTCAACGAATACCAGAGACTGGAAGGATTCATCCTGTTGCTTTTTTCTCTAAAAAATTCACTCCTTCCGAATTTAACTATGACGTAGGGAATAAAGAGTTGCTTGCCATCAAGATGGCATTGGATGAATGGAGACATTGGCTGGAAGGTACTTCTTTGCCATTTACTATACTTACTGATCATAAGAACCTTCTGTATCTCCAAACAGCCAAACGACTAAATTCCAGGCAAGCACGCTGGTCCTTATTCTTCTCTCGGTTTCACTATAATTTGTCTTACATACCTGGTTCAAAAAATATTAAAGCAGACGCACTTTCCAGACAATTTCAAGATACCCCAGTTCCTGAGTCTGGTACCATTCTCCAACCTCATGAAGTCATTGCCCAGTTAACAACTTCTTGGTTACAAGAATTACAGTCCGCTCAAGAGCGTCTTCCTTTGTCCTGTAAACCTCCCAATGGTTTACTCTTTGTTCCTGAACGCCTTCGTTCCAAGATTTTATTTTGGGCTCATGATAGTCCCCTTTCTGGACATCCTGGCATCAGTATTACCACTCGAAACCTCAAACAACATGTCTGGTGGCCTACACTCTCTCAAGATGTGAAGGATTACGTCTCAGTATGCACACAATGTGCCATGAACAAAACTCCACGCCAACTTCCTTCAGGATTACTCCAACCATTGCCTATACCTCACCAGCCTTGGACTCATGTATCCATGGACTTTATTACCGATCTTCCCTTGTCCACTGGGAACAATACTATCTGGGTGGTGGTCGACAGGTTCACTAAGACGGCTCATTTTGTACCCTTGCCAGGATTACCATCTGCCAAAAGACTCTCTGAACTTTTTATTCTACATATTGTAAGAATCCATGGATTTCCTCTTGATATTGTTTCAGATAGAGGGGTACAATTCGTTTCTCGATTTTGGAGGTCACTTTGTAAACATTTTGGTACTACTATATCTCTCTCTACTTCTCACCACCCACAATCGAATGGTCAGACTGAAAGAGTAAACCAGTGTCTTGAAACATATCTTAGACATTATGTGGATCATTATCATTCTAACTGGACTTCTTACCTTCCTTTGGCTGAATTGGCCCATAATGCCCGGTACAATTCCTCCCTTCAGACTTCTCCTTTTCATGCAGCTTACGGATATCAGCCTAGGACGTTCCCTTTGCATACTTCCTCCACAGTGAATCCTGCTTCTGATCTTACAGCCCGAAGATTAACTCGACATTGGCAGAAGATACATCGTATTCTTTCTGTAACTTCTAGACGTTACAAGTTCTTTTCGGATCTTCGACGGAAAAAGGCTCCCAAATATCGCCCTGGTGATAAAGTTTGGATTTCCTCTCGATTTCTTCGCCTGAAACAACCTTCTAACAAATTGGGACCACGATATGTGGGTCCTTTCCGAATACTGGGTCAGGTATGTTCCACTGCTTATCGGGTAGCTTTACCCAAGTCTCTCAAAGTCCATCCGGTATTCCATGTTTCTCTTTTAAAACCTGTGATGATTAACAGGTATTCTAAGCCTTTTTCTAAACCTCCACCGTTATTGGTGCATGGACATCCTGAGTTTGAGATCAGCCATATTCTAGATTCCAAATTGCGGGGCAAGAAATTGTATTATCTCATTCATTGGAAGGGTTATCCAGTCACGGAACGTTCTTGGGAACCTGCTCATCAAGTAAATGCTCCAATATTGGTCAAGACCTTCCACAAGACTCATCCTGATAGACCTGGTCCTGTCCCCCGGAGGGGCCCTTGAGGAGGGGGTGCTGTCATGAGCGCTTCCGTTCATCGCCGTGTCGCCGCGGCTCCCGGAACTCCTCTGTGTCTCTGACGTCATGTTGCTTAGCAACATGACGCTTTCTCTCACACCCCTCTGATGACGGTTACGCTCCTGCCCTTTAAATCTCGGCGGGAGATCTGAATCTGGGCCCGTTTGTTTGTTTCCCTGGATTGTGAGTACCATATCAGTTTTATTCTTCTGTGTACCGACTTCTGCCTGCCTGACCAAGCCTCTTGCCTAATCCCTACTTGCTGATATTTGGACATTGACTTCTGCCTGCCTGACCTTGCCTGTAGCTATTACCCTTTTGCTGACACTTGGAGGCCGACTTCTGCTTGCCTGACCCTGTCTTTTGCCTATACCTTTTGCTGATATTTGGATGCCGACTTCTGCCTGCCTGACCTTGCTTTGGCCTTTACCTTTAAACCTATTCTTTGTTAAACAAGACCTGCTTAAAGGGACATTTTACTTTTACAAGCTGCAAAAGAGAACTTTGCCTTTCTGTTTCTTATACACCTGCTTAAAAGGGACATTTACTTTTACAAGCTGCAAAAGAGAACTTTGCCTTTCTGTTTGTTATACACCTGCTTAAAAGGGACATTTACTTTTACAAGCTGCAAAAGAGAACTTTGCCTTTCTGTTTGTTATAAACCTGCTTAAAGGGACATTATACTTTTACAAGCTGCAAAAGAGAACTTTGCCTTTCTGTTTGTTATACAACTGCTTAAAAGGGACATTTACTTTTACAAGCTGCAAAAGAGAACTTTGCCTTTCTGTTTGTTATAAACCTGCTTAAAGGGACATTATACTTTTACAAGCTGCAAAAGAGAACTTTTCCTTTGTTTTACAAGCCTGCTAAAGAGGACCTTTTTCAGAAGCTTCAAAGTAAGAGCATTTCCTTTTTGTTCTTTGTACTACTTAAAGGGACGTTTTATCCTTTGTGGCTTTCCTGCATTCTGGAACAATATTCATTTTTGTTATCTTCTAATCTGCTTCCTGAGTGGGTCACGTCCTGGATATTTCTCAGTGTGCTAGCGTGTGCTTTCAATTCACGCTAGCAGTTGGGTTACATCCCGGATTGATTCCAGAGCGGCTGACAGAGCTCCTGTACCTCACAAAACATAAAATCTATCTGCAATTGTTTAATAAGAAATTTTCACCTATTAAGTGGCTTAGCTAAACTTTTCTAACTACTTGGTCTGTGTTGACCAAAATTTTTGATTGCACTGTGCTGCCTTCAAATCCGGCTAGAGCGACGCCGAACTTGTAACGCCTACAGGCCCTGCGATCGCAAGCACTGCAGAACTGTGAGGACATCTGTCACCTACGATCCGCCTGGCTAACACCCAAACAGCTCCAACTTCATATCGCATCTGGCTCCGGAGGGTCGGGGATCCGCTCCGGAGCTCAGCTGCGCACTACATCACAAGGAGAAAGGCTGATTTCGGGACGGCACTCTAGTAATCCCTACAGGACCGCAACTAAAGAGGTGGCAGTAAGTGCACACCAGACGGACACTGGCTAAGGTCCAAAACACTGCATCTAGACCTCCACATACCTATAGAGGGACTTAGCTGGGGACACTGTGAAGTAATCCTGTGGCGGTGTTACTGTTTATTGCTCCCTGGGCTGTGGCGCGAAAACGCCATCTTTGTTTCCTACTCCTAGTTACACACGGCAGCGTTAAATGCCCGCATATACAGGCATTGAATTCTACATACAACCCGCGACTTAGAGGGGATAGAGGTCCCCCAGCGTGGGCAACAACCAATACACGCTGGCTCAAAGCACATAAACTATATCTTGGCTACTTTTTGTACTTCTCCTGTCAGCCTGCTTGCAGACCAGTGCAACACTGTTCCCACATGGGACATACATTACAATAATAAGACTTTTTGACCTACAAGGAGATCATACACCAGCTAGTTACAAGCAAAGCTGGGTGACATTATTAGTGTGGAGCACTTACAGTATGCAAGCTGCACACCTAACTAGAAGATAGTGAATACTGCTCACAAGCTTTCATTGAGAAACATCGCTGCAGCCAATTTGGTGTGTTTTCTTTTATTCGGTCCTTGTTTGCTGTTCCTACAAGTCACATACTGGCTCTAATTTTATTTCATTTGCCACAGAAGTTTACACATATCTAGATATGGCGCTACTCCTTTCCTAGGCCAGTCTGGGCGCTCTGGATAAGGTTCTCCTGCTGCTTGCGGTCCATAGGGCGCTATAAGACAGAATACTGTATGACTGGCCTCACGGTGCACTACAAAAAACTATTCTAGCTGCTCATACTCATAGAGACACTTTTGGGATCCAGAAGGATGCAGTTACTTCATCCACAAGTATATCCTAACTCTAGCATACAGCTGGCTGCATCCAGGGGTGTAACAACATATATTTCCCCTTATACTCTCTCCTTTTTAGGGTAGCAAATCTAGCTGAGAAATGGAGTAAGCCCTTCTAGGCCTCTAATCCCTGCCTACCACTCAGTGTAAATTGACCTTTATCAATGCCCTAATTTGTCTAAGCAATTTGGTAAACAAGTCTATCTACTCCCATTGTCTTTACTACAGTCTTGCCTACTGATCCCCAACAATGTCACAATCTGCGAGAAAAAAGAACAAGCAGACCTTCCCTTTGAAAAAGACAGTTATGGACCACTTTGGGCCCACATGTACACCGCCCCTACCTGAGACAGAGTCACCTGATTCACCAAGATCTGACATTTCTGAATTAACCTCAGCTGCTATACAGAACTTTCAGCAATTCCCATCTGAGGAAGTCACTCCTTCATTTATCATGGATTCCTTGAAGCACCAATTAGATCAACACCATGCCTCATTTACGGCTAAGCTTGCAGCATCTACAGCGGAGCTCAAGAAATAAATATCTTCTACTAATGAGCGCATTGACTCTCTGGAGAGGAGACAAGAGGACCTTTCTACAGAACAATCCAATCTTCTTTGCTTTGCCCAACGTCTATCTGACCATTTTGATGTCATCGAGGATAAAATTGCGGACCTGGAAGACAGATCTCGGCGCAATAACCTTAGGATCCGAGGTGTGCCCGAGTCTGTCTCCACTGCAGACCTACAACCATTCCTCCAGGATCTGTTCCACACCTTAGCATCTCCAACTTCAAAGTCAGAAGATCAAATTGACAGGGCGCACAGGTCATTCAAACCCAAGGGCTTATCTGATGATCAACCCAGAGACGTTATAGTGCGCCTCCACTACTTTACTTACAAGGAGCGCATCCAAAGAGCACACTTTCTAAAGCCTGCATTGCCTGACAAGTTTAAAAACCTTCAAATTTTCCCTGACCTGTCTACACGATCCTTACAAAAGAGGAAAACTTTCACAGAAATTACACACGCAATCAGAAAGAACAATGTCAGATATAGATGGGGTTACCCCATTAAGCTTTTGATCTTTAAGGACAACCAGATGTTTACAATTCTCCAACCAAAGGATATGAACTTCTCCAGAGGTGGAATCTACTTCCCCTAGGTAAAGAGAAATCCAAGCCTCAACATACCCAACTCTGCTGATGAATGGTCAGCAGCATCTTCTCCATCACATCGACAGTCCTCCCAGCAGACACACAGACCCGCCTACCCAGAGTGGCCGACTACAGACCCCCTTGGCCCTGCTCATCACAGACAACCGCCTGATAGGCGTGAGTGGGGCGTTCTACCTCCAAGACACAGTTCTGACTCACCACCCTGAGGGGACACTCTAGTCTCTACTTATGGGCATTTTGGCCCTTACTGATAAATCCTTAACTGCTTGCTGCCTGTTTCGAACTCTATCTGTGTGAGCCCACTTGGTGACAGATAAGTATATGTAATGTTGTGCTTATTGACTACATGTGTTGCCTTTTAGTATACTATTATTACCTATGTTTTCAGCACCTGTAATTTTTTTCCCTATGGACTGCCTCCTGAGAAACTGTATGTATATTATAGCTTGGTGATCCTTTCTAGATTGTTTTTATGCTATGCCAATAATACATATATAGATTAACCTCAAGGATACTTTTTATTCCCCCTATATTCCAGCTTAAATATGGATGCTTAGATGCTCTACAACTACCCCCCCACTAGTATAGGTTGCTAACATTGCTTGTCCCCCGATTCTCTTAGCCAGGACCTCTGGCACCCCTTATATATGCCTTATTATCCTTGCATGTTTTGCGACAATGTGTTTGCGCACTTAGAGTTATACTTTTCAGTTCATACCCCTAGTTCTATTCTAGCTTCCTATGGGTTCGATAGTAATCTATATAAAGACTATAGCACCTAGATAGACTCACACCTCCAAAATTTGCTTGGCCATTTGCTACAGTGGATGAAGACGTCCGTCCACTGATGTTATAAATGTGGTCCATCCTGACAGGATTTGGCCTTACAGTATTGCATCATGCCCCTTTGGTCAAGCATCTCTTCTCTCACAGCTCCTAGGTTAAAGTATCCCAACAGTGCATTTACCCCTATGTAATGGTCTCTCTAGATGAACGCTCTCAGTCTCAGGTGCACATTTATCTATGTAGGGCTCCGGTGAAGTTCGTAATGGTTATCAATCGGATGTTAAGTTATTGATTGTTGAATTTTATGTTTATACTATTGCATTCCTTATTGGTATTGCTATTGATAACAGTTTGTCTACCTATGTCCCTTTTTTCTATATTGTACCATACCCCTCCAGCCAGAGGCTATTAATAGTGTTCCCTATTTGCTTTTTCTTCCTGTTTAATTATTCACTGACACATTTTCAATTTCTAGTCACATATAACATGAGGCAGGTGTTATGGCCACCTCGATTTATACCTCTCTCTCCCATTAGAAGTAACCCTGCCCGCATATTGTCTTCTCATTTTACCTCCCTACATATACACGGAAATATAACTAACGTTGTCCACATTTTCCCACCTCCGTCCTCCTCCTCCTCCTCCCCCTCCCTCTCCTTCTTGAAACACCCTTTCCTATCCTCTAATTTACAAAATAAACCTGAGCGTTTTTTCTTGTTTATACCGCAATCAATAGTATATAAGTACTACTACTATAATTGAATTTGCCTGTTTTCTTTTGTTTTTCTTGTGTACCAGGTGACCCACACTACAGCTACACGGTATCCCACTGCTTATTCACCCCTCCTCCCCATCCCCTTTCCCCTGTTCCTCTCCCTACTCCTCCCCCCCTTCCTTCCTCCCCTCCCCCCCCCCCTCTCCTTGCCCCCCCCCCCCCCTTTTTTTTTTTTTTCTTCCCTCCTAAGTTAATCAGAACTACAGGATGTCCTTCATCTGTACCTCCCAAAATGTTAGGGGTCTTAAAACCCCGAACAAAAGAAGCAGACTTTTAAACTACCTTTATCATGCCAAATCTAAAGTGTTTTTTTTACAAGAAACCCATTGGGTTCAGGGAACGCCCATACCCTTACACTGTAAACACTTTCCAATAATAGAAACAGCCTCCTTTGACTCTAAGTCACGAGGCGTGGCAATCATGATTCACAAGTCAGTGTTATATGAAAAAATCAGCTCCTATTCAGATTATAAGGGCAGATACCTAATTTTGAATTGCAAATTGGACAACATTCCATACACCTTAGCTAATTACTACGCTCCTAATTCGGGTCAAACCAGAATGCTCAGGAAATTTCTAAGACTTTTAGCCTCCAAGAGGTCCCAAAACCTTCTTCTTGCAGGTGACTTCAACATGATTACAGACACCACATTAGACAGACGCTCTCCTAAATCTAAACCATGTGACCCTCAAACCTCACGATCAGCTAGACAATTCAACAGCCTCCTTGCACAGTATAATCTGTTCGACATCTGGCGGTCCCACCATCCTACGTCTAGACATTACTCCTACTACTCCGCGGTGCACAATACATATACCAGAATCGATCAGGTCTATTGCAAGCCCAGGCTTCTTGATCTTGTTTAGCAGGTCTCTATGCCGGGGTGCCCCTGGTCTGACCACTCCCCGGTTCAGTTTTCCTTAAAAGCTCCAACCTGTATGTCCTCTAGGCCTTCCTGGAGACTCCCAGAGCACTTACTCTCTACTCCAGAGCAGATTCTGTACCTCCAGAAAAACATTAAAGAGTTTCTTCAGATAAATGATAATGGCTCTGTGAATGATTTCTGCCTATGGAACATGCTCAAGGCTTTTACTAGAGGATTGTTCTTTAAATTGAAAGCAGACCACAGCAAGCAACTAGGGGGATCTCTGTACCAATTACACTTAAACCTTCGCTCACTAACCACCTCTCATATGATTTCCTTAGACCCGCAGACCCTCTTACAAATAGAGGACGTCAAATTGAAAATAGAGGCTATAGAACTTAAGCGCTATCAGACACAGGTCCGTCGGTTTCAGCAAACTTTTTACGCCAAAGGTAACAAAGCTGACCGACTTTTAGCCAATAAGCTCAGACAATGCACTGCGGAAGCTTGCATTCCTCATTTAGTAACACCAAAGGGCATTGTCCGCCTCCCAACGGATATTGGGAACGCTTTTGCGCACTATTACTCCTCTCTATATAACTTACAAAATTCCTTAGAAACTCCTGCCCCGTCTTCTCAACACATCCAGGATTTTTTGAAATCCTTGTCCCTACCAGTTCTATCTGAACCTCAAAAAATGATGCTAGATTCTCCTGTTACTATTGATGAAGTGGCTTTAACGATTAAATCTTTGAAGCCTAATAAATCACCAGGTCAAGATGGGTATAGCGCCCTTTTCTATAAAACCTTCTCCGCACTGCTCTCCCCCCTACTTACCAGAATCTGTTCGCTTGCTAGGCAAACTAGCTCCCTTCCTCCAGAAATGCTTGAAGCGGTCATAGTGGCAATTCCAAAGCCAGGAAAGACCCCTGATAGGTGCGAACATTTCCGCCCTATCTCATTAATAAATATAGATGTCAAAATTCTGGCTAAGGTTATGGCTATTAGACTTAATAGGGTTCTTACGTCACTTATCAGTGAAGACCAGGTTGGCTTCACCCTGGGCAGGGAGGGACCAGACAACACTCGCAGACTGCTCAATATCTTCTTCGAGGCCAAACGGAGGCTTATCCCCTGCACAGCGATGGTGCTTGACGCCGAAAAAGCGTTTGACAGGGTGAATTGGTCATACCTGTTTGAAGTCCACAGTCACTTCGGCTTCCCCTCCAGCTTTATCTCTTGTGTTAGGGCACTTTACTCAGCCCCCTCTGCCTCAGTTAAAGGACTGGGTTTTCGCTCTTCGATTTTTCAAATCACTAACGGGACCCAACAAGGGTGCCCTCTATCTCCGCTGTTATTCGCTTTGATAATGGAACCGCTTGCGGAGGCCATTAGGAGCAACCCAGAGATAGGAGGAGTTGAGATTGAGGGAACTATGCAAAAGACTGCACTGTTTGCAGATGATCTAACTATTTTTCTCAACGACCCTGTTCGGTCTCTCCCTGCCCTATTTAGGTTACAGGACTATTTTGGTCAACTGAGCCAATATAAGCTGAACCTTAACAAAACTGATGCTTATGCCATTAATATGGAGGACGAAGTACATGAGTCTTTAAAAGCGGCATATTTGTTCAATTGGTCCAGACAGAAAATCAAGCACCTTGGAGTCTATCTCTCCTCTAACATATCTACCATTATCGAATCCAATTTTTACCCACTGTTACAGCAGTTCCAGAGGAGCGCGAGTACATGGAGTGTACCTTGCATCTCATGGCTAGGCCGGATAGCGGCGTTTAAAATGGTGCTACTCCCTAAGTTGACTTACCTTTTTCACTCACTCCCTATTCCGATACCTAAATCCCTCATTGGTAAATTTCAACAAGTCTGCAAAAAGTTTATCTGGAGAAACAAACACCCCAGAGTAGCTACTCGTATTATGCAACAACCGGTTTGTAATGGAGGTGCTGACGCCCCCAACATTGATACTTACCATGAGGCCTCACGACTAGCACACATCCTCGCTTGGAATGTCACCTCCACCACTTGTGGATGGCGAAAATTGGAACAAGCTACCTTGCCTAAGTCTCTATCACTCCCAGATCTCATCTGGCTTCCCAAACATGTTAGATCGATGTATAACATACATAATGCTATCATCACGCACTCTTTGTGTTTTTGGGACAGGCTACGCTCATTGAAGCAAATTGCCCCACATCAATCTCTCATACATTCCCTATTGGGACTCCTTTTAGCCCTCAAGGATTCACATCCACAATTCTGGCATGAGTGCGGTATTACCTGCATAGCTGACTTGTTTCCCAGAGGCAGATTTATAGCCACCTCTCATTTCATCTCGGCTTACAACCCATCTCCCCTCTTGCAATTTGAATTCTGGAGGCTCCGTAGCCTCTTACAATCCTGGGGATTTCTTGACTGCCCCCTTCGGGAAGCCACTGAATGGTAAAAAAGATGGTTGGGCAAAATCAAAATCCCATGGTGTAAGATAAATTGTAGTGTGTTGCTAGTTGCAAACGCCAAGAGATACAAATTATAACCTGGCAATATGCTTCAAGCGTTTTGCTAAGAGTGAACTCACAGAAAATGCTGCTAGACAAATATGATTCTAGTCAGACAAACAAGTGTGCAAGTCTGATAAATTCACAGAGGCAAATATGGATAGCTAGATCAAAAATAGAGTTCTTTAGCATAAGATTAATTGTTGTTATAAAGACTGAGTAAGTACTGTTGATAATATGAACTAGAAACAACTTGAGAGAATCTGATTAGCAGAGTTATACTTGCGGTAGCCTGTGCTTGGCTTTCCCTTGCAGCATGGAACGCTGTAATGGCAGAGTGAGACTGGAGTTCTTCCTGAGAGCTGAGTGGCTAGTTGCAGTACTGGTCAGGCTGAGAGATTGTTCTGTAGCTTCCGGAAGGAAGGTGAGTTGAAGTCCTAGCGAAGCAGGTGACTGAATCAGCTGCAGCTGGAGATGTGAGAAAATCCTCTGTAATACTGTGGTGGAGCGGCACTTTAGGAGAGAGACTGACAGGCAATCTATGAAATGGATTCAGATGGCTGTGCAGATTAAGTGTCTTTAGTAGAAAGCAGCAATTAGTTAGAAAGTTCCTTTTTGAGGGTTAAATTCAAATAAGCAAAAGTTCAATATCACTCAATTTGAGATGATAGCAGGAGTGACTTGATTTCTGTGAAGTATTCCAATCAGAACAAACAAAATAATCAAGCAAAGTAGATCTCAGGAAGTGAGGTTTTATAGGCAGGTGAAAAGGTGGAAGTGGAATGTCTTAAAGGGACATTACAGATCCCCCCCCCTCAAAGCATCCGCTCCGAGGATGCAGGCTTAGCAGGATAACGCCTATGGAAAGCATCCAAGAGACGGGTAGCATGAACATGAGACCTGGGTACCCAGGAATCCTCCTCAGGACCGTAGCCCTTCCAACGGATGAGGTACTCCAAATGACCACGGTACATACGGGAGTCGAGTATAGAATCCAACTCAAATTCGTCATGGTCATCCAAGTGAATGGGCGGAGGTGGTTCTTTCGGCCTTCCCCTAAAAGTGCTGGATGTATATGGTTTCAGCAAAGACACATGAAACGTGGGATGCACCTTGTATCTAGGTGGCAGTTGTAGGGTCACAGAGGTTGAATTGAGTATCTTCTTTATAGGAAAGGGGCCAATGTATTGGTTAGCCAACTTCCTTGAAGGAACAGATAATTTCAGATATTTCGTGGATAGCCATACCAAATCACCTAATTTGTAATTCGGACTATCTCTGTGTCTTAAATCGTAGTAATGTTTCTGCGAGGCTTTGGCAACCTGTAGATGTTCCTTTAGTAAGATAAGAGAGTCCTGGAGATTGATGAGGTATGAAGTGGCTGCTGGTGAAGTAGAACCTATACGCGAAAGTGGAATGCTTTGTGGGTGGTAACCATAGGTAGCATAGAATGGACTGACCCTAGTCGAGGCTGATATTGAGTTGTTGTATGAATATTCAGCTAGAGGGAGAAGAGAGTACCAATTGTCTTGCAAATGTGTTATATAGCAACGAAGATACTGTTCTAAAATCCCGTTAATTCGTTCGGTTAAACCATTAGCCTGAGGATGGTAAGAAGTTGTTAATCTAGGTCGTATACGTAGAACTGAACATAAAGCTTTCCAAAAATGTGAAGTAAACTGAGTCCCTCGGTCTGTTATGATGGATTGAGGGATTCCATGGAGACGTACTATATGTTTTATGAATGCGTCTGCGGTGTCAGTTGCAGATGGCAAAGATGGTAGGGGAACAAAATGTGCTAATTTCGTGAGATGGTCGACCACCACCATAATGGTGTTATGGTTTTGAGATACTGGCAATTCCACTATAAAATCCATTGAAATTATTGTCCAAGGAATCTCCGGAATTGGTAAAGGTGTGAGTAGTCCAATGGGCTTTAGTTTCTGAGTTTTATTTCTAGCACAGACTGTACATGATACTATGTACTGTTGAATGGCATCTGCCATCTTAGACCACCAAAAATATCTCTGAATTGCTTCCTTAGTCTTATATATACCTTGGTGTCCAGAAAGGGGGTTATCATGAAATTGTTGCAAGATATAAGTCCTAAGTAGTGTAGGTATAAAGATCTTGTCATGGTAAGTATAAAGTCCTGTTTTGTCTTTTTGTAGTTGTGGGATGTCTGGTATGTCATCAGTTTGAAGAGCTTTGAGGATATCGTTTTCAAATGGTGTGAGGTTACCTATAATTTTGTCTGGAGGTATGAGACACATGTTATGTTCTGTCTTTTGATTTTGTTCATATACACGTGAAAGAGCATCAGCTCTAGAATTTAAAGGTCCTGGTCTGTATGTTATTACAAAGTTAAACCTGTCAAGGAATAATGCCCAACGGACCTGTCGTGACGAGAGGGTTCTACTCTGACGTAAATATTGAAGATTTTTATGATCAGTGTATATTGTGAATGGTCTGTTAGTACCTTCTAAGATATGTCTCCAGACTTCTAAAGCAGTCTTAATGGCCAACAGTTCCTTGTCGCCAATCGTATAATTTAGTTCTGCAGTTTGCAAAACTCTTGAATAGTAGGCAACTGGATGAAGCGTAGTATGTGTACTAGTTCTTTGGGAAAGGATTGCTCCTATGCCAATGTCTGATGCATCTGTTTCTACTATAAATTCAAAAGTATGATCAGGGTTTAAAAGATGCATCGGCTTCTGTTGACCAAAAGAACTTTGTATTAGTTTTTGTTAGATTGGTCAGAGGTTTCACAATAGCTGAGAAGTTGAATATAAATTTGCGATAAAAGTTGGCAAAACCCAAAAAGCGTTGCACAGCTCTCACTGTTTTAGGTTGTGGCCAATCTTTTATTGCAGATAATTTTTCTGGATCCATTTGAATCCTATCTGGTGTGATGATATACCCAAGAAACTTTATCTCATGCACGTGGAATAAACACTTCTCTAATTTAGCGAACAATCTATGTTCGCGTAAACGTGTCAACACCCACCTAACATGTTTTATGTGTTCAGATGTTGTTCTGGAGTAAATCAGTATATCGTCTAAGCATATTATTACGCAGATATCAATGAGATCTTTAAATATTTCATTTATGAAATATTGGAAAGTACCTGGGGCATTGCACAGGCCAAAGGGCATGACTCTGTATTCAAATAGCCCGTAGCGGGTTCTGAACACAGTCTTCCACTCATCCCCATCTTTAATCCTGATCAAATTATATGCCCCCTTGAGGTCTAATTTAGTAAATATAGACGCACCGTTAAGGCGCTCAAGGAGTTCAGGGATGAGTGGAAGTGGATACCGTTTTTTAATGGTTACTGCATTCAGAGCTCTATAATCTATAATTGGCCTTAATGTTTGATCTTTGTTCTTTACAAAAAATATACCCGCTGCTGCGGGAGATACAGAAGGTACTATAAAGCCTTTTCTAAGGTTTTCATCTAGGTAGTCTCTGAGATATTGTAGCTCTTGTTGTGATAGTGGGTATATTTTACCAAAGGGGGCAGCTGAACCTGGAACTAAATCAATCGGACAGTCAAAAGTCCTATGGGGTGGTAAGGTCTCAGCCTCTTTGATATTGAACAAATCAGATAAGTCCTGGTACTCATGAGGTATAGTAGTCTGTAGTGTGGCTATAGTCTGTTGGAGGAAGCATGTGTTTTTACAGAACTCAGAAGTGAAATGTATGTTACATTTTTCCCAGTTGATACTAGGATTGTGTTTTACCAACCAGGGTAAACCTAAGATGACTGTGTGAATGGCTGTGGGTATGATGTCAAAGGTTTGAAATTCAACATGACCCTCTTCTGTCTGTAACAATAGTGGGATGGTGTGGTGTGTTACCGGTCCTTTCTGGATTAAAGATCCATCTATTACCTTAATAAAAAGAGGGTTTTGCTTTGAAATTATAGGTATTTTATTTTTTCTGACAAAGGAAGCATCCATAAAACAACCATATGCGCCAGAGTCAATAACAGCTTCAGTCTTGAACTGATGTTGATCCCACTGCAAAGATAGAAAAACGGTAAGTGCATGAGTCTGTTTCTGCAGGGATACAGTATAGATATGGGATGGCTTACCCTTCTTAGTACGTTGTAGAATGGGACAAGTACCCACTGTATGATCTTTACTAGTGCAATAAAGACATAGGTTAGAGGTGCGTCTCCTTGCTTTTTCCTCTGGTGTGAGGGGAGCCTTGATAATGCCAATCTCCATGGGGACACTTACTGGTGTGTTTCTGTCGATATAGGTAGCAGTTGGTCTTTTAAATGAGGAGTCAGAAGTCAGTCTCTCAGTGCGGCGTTCCCTTAACCTGCGGTCTAAGGTGATTGCCAGCTTAATAAGTCCTGTTAGGGTCTCAGGCATCTCTACTCTGGAGATTTCATCTTTTAAGATGTCATTAAGGCCAAGCCTGAATTGATTTCTTAATGTGATGTCGTTCCACAATGTATCTGTGGCCCACATCTGGTATTCTGTGACATAATCCTCAACAGGACGTTTTCCCTGTCTGAGAGATCTAAGTTTGGTTTCTGCATTTATTTGTGTGTTGGCATCTTCATAAAGTGATGCCATTAAGGAAAAAAATGCATCAAGTGAATTCAAAATCTCATCACTGGATTCAAAAAATCGGTTAGCCCAGGTCCTGGGTTCCCCTGTTAAGTATGAAATAACAGTACACACCTTTATTTTTTCTGTATTATAGGTGCGGGGTTTCATAGAAAAAAGCAGCAAACAAGAATTTTTGAAGTCTCTGAAATCTGACCTCTTTCCTGAAAAGACTGCAGGAGGGTTAATATGTGGTTCAGGAGGGTCTAGATTTCTAGGAGTTATTATTTCCTTATAAACATTTTTTAAAGCAGTGTTCTCAGCTTGTAAGTCTGTGAGCGCTCTTGCCAAATAATCAACTTTTTGGTTTAAGGTTTCAAACTCTGTTTTTATGGCTTGGGAGTCCATATTTATATTTAAGGCTTGATTATTATGTAAGATAAATTGTAGTGTGTTGCTAGTTGCAAACGCCAAGAGATACAAATTATAACCTGCCAATATGCTTCAAGCGTTTTGCTAAGAGTGAACTCACAGAAAATGCTGCTAGACAAATATGATTCTAGTCAGACAAACAAGTGTGCAAGTCTGATAAATTCACAGAGGCAAATATGGATAGCTAGATCAAAAATAGAGTTCTTTAGCATAAGATTAATTGTTGTTATAAAGACTGAGTAAGTACTGTTGATAATATGAACTAGAAACAACTTGAGAGAATCTGATTAGCAGAGTTATACTTGCGGTAGCCTGTGCTTGGCTTTCCCTTGCAGCATGGAACGCTGTAATGGCGGAGTGAGACTGGAGTTCTTCCTGAGAGCTGAGTGGCTAGTTGCAGTACTGGTCAAGCTGAGAGATTGTTCTGTATCTTCCGGAAGGAAGGTGAGTTGAAGTCCTAGCAAAGCAGGTGAATGAATCAGCTGCAGCTGGAGATGTGAGAAAATCCTCTGTAATACTGTGGTGGAGCGACACTTTAGGAGAGAGACTGACAGGCAATCTATGAAATGGATTCAGATGGCTGTGCAGATTAAGTGTCTTTAGTAGAAAGCAGCAATTAGTTAGAAAGTTCCTTTTTGAGGGTTAAATTCAAATAAGCAAAAGTTCAATATCACTCAATTTGAGATGATAGCAGGAGTGACTTGATTTCTGTGAAGTATTCCAATCAGAACAAACAAAATAATCAAGCAAAGTAGATCTCAGGAAGTGAGGTTTTATAGGCAGGTGAAAAGGTGGAAGTGGAATGTCTTAAAGGGACATTACAGATCCCCCCCCCCCCTCAAAGCATCCGCTCCGAGGATGCAGGCTTAGCAGGATAACGCCTATGGAAAGCATCCAAGAGATGGGTAGCATGAACATGAGACCTGGGTACCCAGGAATCCTCCTCAGGACCATAGCCCTTCCAACGGATGAGGTACTCCAAATGACCACGGTACATACGGGAGTCGAGTATAGAATCCAACTCAAATTCGTCATGGTCATCCAAGTGAATGGACGGAGGTGGTTCTTTCGGCCTGCCCCTAAAAGTGCTGGATGTATATGGTTTCAGCAAAGACACATGAAACGTGGGATGCACCTTGTATCTAGGTGGCAGTTGTAGGGTCACAGAGGTTGAATTGAGTATCTTCTTTATAGGAAAGGGGCCAATGTATTGGTTAGCCAACTTCCTTGAAGGAACAGATAATTTCAGATATTTCGTGGATAGCCATACCAAATCACCTAATTTGTAATTCGGACTATCTCTGTGTCTTAAATCGTAGTAATGTTTCTGCGAGGCTTTGGCAACCTGTAGATGTTCCTTTAGTAAGATAAGAGAGTCCTGAAGATTGATGAGGTATGAAGTGGCTGCTGGTGAAGTAGAACCTATACGCGAAAGTGGAATGCTTTGTGGGTGGTAACCATAGGTAGCATAGAATGGACTGACCCTAGTCGAGGCTGATATTGAGTTGTTGTATGAATATTCAGCTAGAGGGAGAAGAGAGTACCAATTGTCTTGCAAATGTGTTATATAGCAACGAAGATACTGTTCTAAAATCCCGTTAATTCGTTCGGTTAAACCATTAGCCTGAGGATGGTAAGAAGTTGTTAATCTAGGTCGTATCCGTAGAACTGAACATAAAGCTTTCCAAAAATGTGAAGTAAACTGAGTCCCTCGGTCTGTTATGATGGATTGAGGGATTCCATGGAGACGTACTATATGTTTTATGAATGCGTCTGCGGTGTCAGTTGCAGATGGCAAAGACGGTAGGGGAACAAAATGTGCTAATTTCGTGAGATGGTCGACCACCACCATAATGGTGTTATGGTTTTGAGATACTGGCAATTCCACTATAAAATCCATTGAAATTATTGTCCAAGGAATCTCCGGAATTAGTAAATGTGTGAGTAGTCCAATGGGCTTTAGTTTCTGAGTTTTATTTCTAGCACAGACTGTACATGATACTATGTACTGTTGAATGGCATCTGCCATCTTAGACCACCAAAAATATCTCTGAATTGCTTCCTTAGTCTTATATATACCTTGGTGTCCAGAAAGGGGGTTATCATGAAATTGTTGCAAGATATAAGTCCTAAGTAGTGTAGGTATAAAGATCTTGTCATGGTAAGTATAAAGTCCTGTTTTGTTTTTTGTAGTTGTGGGATGTCTGGTATGTCATCAGTTTGAAGAGCTTTGAGGATATCGTTTTCAAATGGTGTGAGGTTACCTATAATTTTGTCTGGAGGTATGAGACACATGTTATGTTCTGTCTTTTGATTTTGTTCATATACACGTGAAAGAGCATCAGCTCTAGAATTTAAAGGTCCTGGTCTGTATGTTATTACAAAGTTAAACCTGTCAAGGAATAATGCCCAACGGACCTGTCGTGACGAGAGGGTTCTACCCTGACGTAAATATTGAAGATTTTTATGATCAGTGTATATTGTGAATGGTCTGTTAGTACCTTCTAAGATATGTCTCCAGACTTCTAAAGCAGTCTTAATGGCCAACAGTTCCTTGTCGCCAATCGTATAATTTAGTTCTGCAGGTTGCAAAACTCTTGAATAGTAGGCAACTGGATGAAGCGTAGTATCTGTACTAGTTCTTTTGGAAAGGATTGCTCCTATGCCAATGTCTGATGCATCTGTTTCTACTATAAATGCAAAAGTATGATCAGGGATTGACAAGATGGGTGCTGATGAAAATTTCTCTTTCAAGAGTTTAAAAGATGCATCGGCTTCTGTTGACCAAAAGAACTTTGTATTAGTTTTTGTTAGATTGGTCAGAGGTTTCACAATAGCTGAGAAGTTGAATATAAATTTGCGATAAAAGTTGGCAAAACCCAAAAAGCGTTGCACAGCTCTCACTGTTTTAGGTTGTGGCCAATCTTTTATTGCAGATAATTTTTCTGGATCCATTTGAATCCTATCTGGTGTGATGATATACCCAAGAAACTTTATCTCATGCACGAAGAATAAACACTTCTCTAATTTAGCGAACAATCTATGTTCGCGTAAACGTGTCAACACCCACCTAACATGTTTTATGTGTTCAGATGTTGTTCTGGAGTAAATCAGTATATCGTCTAAGTATATTATTACGCAGATATCAATGAGATCTTTAAATATTTCATTTATGAAATATTGGAAAGTACCTGGGGCATTGCACAGGCCAAAGGGCATGACTCTGTATTCAAATAGCCCGTAGCGGGTTCTGAACGCAGTCTTCCACTCATCCCCATCTTTAATCCTGATCAAATTATACGCCCCCTTGAGGTCTAATTTAGTAAATATAGACGCACCGTTAAGGTGCTCAAGGAGTTCAGGGATGAGTGGAAGTGGATACCGGTTTTTAATGGTTACTGCATTCAGAGCTCTATAATCTATAATTGGCCTTAATGTTTGATCTTTGTTCTTTACAAAAAATATACCCGCTGCTGCGGGAGATACAGAAGGTACTATAAAGCCTTTTCTAAGGTTTTCATCTAGGTAGTCTCTGAGATATTGTAGCTCTTGTTGTGATAGTGGGTATATTTTAACAAAGGGGGCAGCTGAACCTGGAACTAAATCAATCGGACAGTCAAAAGTCCTATGGGGTGGTAAGGTCTCAGCCTCTTTGATATTGAACAAATCAGATAAGTCCTGGTACTCATGAGGTATAGTAGTCTGTAGTGTGGCTATAGTCTGTTGGAGGAAGCATGTGTTTTTACAGAACTCAGAAGTGAAATGTATGTTACATTTTTCCCAGTTGATACTAGGATTGTGTTTTACCAACCAGGGTAAACCTAAGATGACTGTGTGAATGGCTGTGGGTATGATGTCAAAGCTTTGAAATTCAACATGACCCTCTTCTGTCTGTAACAATAGTGGGATGGTGTGGTGTGTTACCGGTCCTTTCTGGATTAAAGATCCATCTATTACCTTAATAAAAAGAGGGTTTTGCTTTGAAATTATAGGTATTTTATTTTTTCTGACAAAGGAAGCATCCATAAAACAACCATATGCGCCAGAGTCAATAACAGCTTCAGTCTTGAACTGATGTTGATCCCACTGCAAAGATAGAAAAACGGTAAGTGCATGAGTCTGTTTCTGCAGGGATACAGTATAGATATGGGATGGCTTACCCTTCTTAGTACGTTGTAGAATGGGACAAGTACCCACTGTATGATCTTTACTAGCGCAATAAAGACATAGGTTAGAGGTGCGTCTCCTTGCTTTTTCCTCTGGTGTGAGGGGAGCCTTGATAATGCCAATCTCCATGGGGACACTTACTGGTGTGTTTCTGTCGATATAGGTAGCAGTTGGTCTTTTAAATGAGGAGTCAGAAGTCAGTCTCTCAGTGCGGCGTTCCCTTAACCTGCGGTCTAAGGTGATTGCCAGCTTAATAAGTCCTGTTAGGGTCTCAGGCATCTCTACTCTGGAGATTTCATCTTATAAGATGTCATTAAGGCCAAGCCTGAATTGATTTCTTAATGTGATTTCGTTCCACAATGTATCTGTGGCCCACATCTGGTATTCTGTGACATAATCCTCAACAGGACGTTTTCCCTGTCTGAGAGATCTAAGTTTGGTTTCTGCATTTATTTGTGTGTTGGCATCTTCATAAAGTGATGCCATTAAGGAAAAAAATGCATCAAGTGAATTCAAAATCTCATCACTGGATTCAAAAAAATGGTTAGCCCAGGTCCTGGGTTCCCCTGTTAAGTATGAAATAACAGTACACACCTTTATTTTTTCTGTATTATAGGTGCGGGGTTTCATAGAAAAAAGCAGCAAACAAGAATTTTTGAAGTCTCTGAAATCTGACCTCTTTCCTGAAAAGACTGCAGGAGGGTTAATATGTGGTTCAGGAGGGTCTAGATTTCTAGGAGTTATTATTTCCTTATAAACATTTTTTAAAGCAGTGTTCTCAGCTTGTAAGTCTGTGAGCGCTCTTGCCAAATAATCAACTTTTTGGTTTAAGGTTTCAAACTCTGTTTTTATGGCTTGGGAGTCCATATTTATATTTAAGGCTTGATTATTATGTAAGATAAATTGTAGTGTGTTGCTAGTTGCAAACCCCAATAGATACAAATTATAACCTGGCAATATGCTTCAAGCGTTTTGCTAAGAGTGAACTCACAGAAAATGCTGCTAGACAAATATGATTCTAGTCAGACAAACAAGTGTGCAAGTCTGATAAATTCACAGAGGCAAATATGGATAGCTAGATCAAAAATAGAGTTCTTTAGCATAAGATTAATTGTTGTTATAAAGACTGAGTAAGTACTGTTGATAATATGAACTAGAAACAACTTGAGAGAATCTGATTAGCAGAGTTATACTTGCGGTAGCCTGTGCTTGGCTTTCCCTTGCAGCATGGAACGCTGTAATGGCGGAGTGAGACTGGAGTTCTTCCTGAGAGCTGAGTGGCTAGTTGCAGTACTGGTCAAGCTGAGAGATTGTTCTGTAGCTTCCGGAAGGAAGGTGAGTTGAAGTCCTAGCAAAGCAGGTGAATGAATCAGCTGCAGCTGGAGATGTGAGAAAATCCTCTGTAATACTGTGGTGGAGCGACACTTTAGGAGAGAGACTGACAGGCAATCTATGAAATGGATTCAGATGGCTGTGCAGATTAAGTGTCTTTAGTAGAAAGCAGCAATTAGTTAGAAAGTTCCTTTTTGAGGGTTAAATTCAAATAAGCAAAAGTTCAATATCACTCAATTTGAGATGATAGCAGGAGTGACTTGATTTCTGTGAAGTATTCCAATCAGAACAAACAAAATAATCAAGCAAAGTAGATCTCAGGAAGTGAGGTTTTATAGGCAGGTGAAAAGGTGGAAGTGGAATGTCTTAAAGGGACATTACACACGGGCGCTCTCGATTTCTTATAGGGACCTGCTAAATCCCCCTACATTTTTCAAGTCAGCTTACATTATAGCTTGGGAAAGAGACTTAAAATTCCATGCTGACCAAGCTGACTGGGCTAAAGCTGCCATGTGAACCAAACAGGCGCTTCATTGCGTGACCCTCTTAGAGCTCTACATTAAAATTTGCACCCAATGGCACCTAACTCCGCTTAGGCTATTCAAAAATTCCCACTCCAATTCCCCGCTGTGCTGTAGGGAATGTGGGATGGTGGGATCGCCAGCCCACATATGGTGGGATTGTCCGACATTACAACCTTTCTGGACCACAATCCTTAACAAGTGCTTAGCGCTTGACCCTCTGATTGGCAACTCCCCTCAAACTTTGCTATTTCATATAGGCATTAAGTCACACTCCATCTCTAACATTTACCTATTATCGGCCGCCAAGCTGGCAGTTGCTAGACTCTGGAAACAAAAGACAGCCCCAAGATTGCAGACATAGTTAAGATCATGTCCTACTTTGAGCAAATGGAATGCCCGATATTCACTCAACAGAATAAGGTGGCCCTACACTCCCAGATTTGGGACTCCTGGAGACAACTAACAGACCCTCCGAGAGGACCCTAAGGCAGTATCCTATCTCCCATGAGTCCGGAATAATTAATGTGTGTCTCAAGCGCAACTAATCATTGATTAATCCCGGGTTCCTAGTCTGGAAGCCTTAGGGAATATATGACTTCCCTTCCCTCCTCTCCCCCCCCCACCCTTCCCCTCCCCTTTTTTTTTTTTTTTCTCTTGCTCTGCATCTCTCCCATCCCACCCTCTCCCTTTCATTTCCTTCATCTCACTCCTTGTTACCCCTTGTTTGGGTCACCAAGATCATCAGTTATCGCTTTACATTAAACAACCTATTGGTATTGTTATTTGTCTTTTTTTTATTCACAGATATATGATATCCTACAGTATTATTGAAAATGTTGAGGCGTCTGTTGCTTATTATTTCCAATTTGTATGCTTTCATGTATTGTTTACATCATTATGCTATGTACAGTGAACATCTGTATTGCCAATTTCATTTTGGATGTTTGATCAATACCTTGTTATTCTCATGACTTTCGACCTCAATAAACATTTACTTTAAAAAAAAAAAAAAAAAAACACTTTTCAGATCTTAACCCAACCGATATAAAATCCAGCATTATATGGATCAGAGAGGCACCTATCTCTAGCACTTAGAAAGAATTGCACATTAAACTAATAAATAATGTTTATATCACTCCCCAAAGACTTTGTAAAAAGGATGATAACGTAACATGTTCTAGATGCAATTCTTCCCAGGCAGACAATTTGCACTGCCTGTGGTATTGCCCAAAAATGTTTCAATTTTGGGAAACAAATCCTGTTTTGGTTAAACAAAATAATGGAATCTAGAGTTTTATTTGATCCAAAACACATCATTTTTCTCTATACATATCCAAACATACAAGGGCGTAACTTAATCAATACTTTTATTATGATAGGACGTAATTTAATTCTAAAGGAGTGGAAATCAAGAAATGCCCCTACCCTATCTGTATTTATTATAATGATACGCTCCTAAATTCAATTTGAGCAGTTTAACGTCATGACATCTCAGGATAGACAGATCTCTTCTTTTTTTACTAAATGGCTTCAAATTATTCTATCCTACCCAATAACGTTTCAATTTATGCTTACACTACAATTCCACAAATTTGATTTTCTTTCAATCTTTGGCCTTAAGAGAAATTTTCTCCCCAGCATGGTCTTTTGGCTGATTACCCGGGATGAGGGTGGAAAAGCAGGAGATGCTAAAAATGGGCCCTAATGAACCATTAGTTATATATATATATACTGTGTGTATATATATATATATATATATATATATATATATATATATATATATATATATATATATATATATATATTTATATATATATATATATATATATTCTTCTTCTCCTCTTCTTTGTTTTGTTCTTACCAGTTTTTACATCTATGTATCTCTATATACTCAGCTGTCAAAATGTTTCTGTAGTATTTGATAGCATATAATCTCAACTTGTATTATGCACCCATATTTTCCATGTATGTTATTTTCATGAATATATTTCTGTTGTACAAATATACGACAAAATGTAACAAACTTTCACCTAGATTACAAGTTTTGCGATATAGAGGGTGCAAAACGAATGCATAGCGTTATTTCACCCTCCATAGCGCTGCCATTACAGGTTTTGAAAAAGCCGGCTTGTGCGTGCGATATGGTGCTTTTAAGCTCCATACCGCACAAAATACAAGCGCTGCTTTGATGTGCTCGTGCACGCTGTCCACATAGACATCAATGGGGAGAGCGGGTCAGAAAAAAGTTCCATAACGCAACCCCATTGATATGGGGGAAAAAAACCTAACGTTTAAACCTAACACCCTTACATAAACCCAAAGTCTAAACACCCCTAATCTGCCACCCACCGACATCGCTGGCACCTACATAATGTTATTAACTCCTAATCTGCCGCCCCAAATATCGCCGCCACCTAAATAAAGCTAATAACCCATAATCTGCAACTCCCGATATCACAGCCAAAATAAAACCTAAGCTAGCTAAAATAAAACTAATAGTTAAATTGTAGCTAGCTTAGGTTTTATTAGGTTTTATTTTTATTTCACAGGTAAGTTTGTATTTATTTTAACTAGGTAGACTAGTTAGTAAATAGTTATTAACTAATACCTAGTTAAAATAAATACAAACTTACCTGTGAAATAAAACCTAAGCTACCTTACACTAAAACCTAAAATCACCATTACAAAAAAACAAAACAAAATTATTCCAAAAAATAAAAATTATTCCTATTCTAATACCTTTTTTTAAAAAAAAAAAAACTTTTTGGGGGCCCTTAAAAGGGCCTATTGTAGGACATTGCCCTAAAGTTAACAGCCCTTTTGCTACAAAAACAAAGAAACACTCCCTGACAGTATACAAACCCCCACCCCCCTAACCCACAAAATAAAAATAAAGTAAAACCTAATCTACCCATTGCAATGAAAAGGGCTAATTTCTATTGGCTGATTCAAATTTTTCAGCCAATAGGAATGTAAGGAACGCCATCTAGAATTGCGTATCTTGCATTGAAGATTCAGTGTACGGCGGCGACCGTATGAAGAGGATGCTCAGCGCCAGATGTCTTCAGGATGGACCCGCTCCTCGCCGCTGGGATCAAGATAGACGATGCCGCCTGGATGAAGATTGAAGAGGCCGTCTGGATGAAGACTTTTTGTCGCTTGGATGAGGACTTCACCGCCAGGATGAAGATTAAAGAGGTTGCCTGAATGAAGACTTCTCTCCGCCTGGATGGAGATCGTTCAAGCGGGACTTCAAAAACTGTAAGTAGATCTTCGGGGGTTAGTGATAGGTTTTTTTAAGGGTTTTTTGTGTGTTTTTTTTTTAGTTTATGGTTTGGGCAGCAAAAAAGAGCTAAATGCCCTTTTAAGGGCAATGCCCATCCAAATGTCCTTTTTCAGGGCAATGGCTAGCTTAGGTTTTTTTTAGAGTTAGGTTTTTTATTTTTGGGGGGTTGGTTGGGTGGTGGGTTTACTGTTGGGGGTATTTTCTTTTACAGGTAAAAGAGCTGATTAACTTAGGGCTATTGGTAGTTTATTGTAGGCTAGGTTTTTTTTATTTCGGTTGGGCTTATTTATTTTGATAGGGCTATTAGATTAGGTGTAATTCTTTTTTTTTTATTTTGGATAATTTCGTTTGTTATTTTTCGTAATTTAGTGTTTGTTATTTTTTGTAATTTAGTCTTTTTTATTTTTTGTAATTAGATACTTTGTAATGTAGATAAGGGGTTAATAACTTTAATATAGTGTTTGCGATGATGCGGGAGGGCCTCGGTTTAGGGGTTAATAGGTAGTTTATGGGTGTTTAGTGCACTTTGTAGCAGTTTAGTTATGAGTTTTATGTAACAGATTTGTAGTGTAAAATTCATAACTACTGCTTTTAGCTGGCGTTACGGATCTTGTCGTTTTAGGGTGTAACACAGGTTTCTTAGCCTCACCACAAAACTGATTGGAACAGCCAATAGAATGCGAGCTCAATCCTATTGGCTGATTGCATCAGCCAATAGGATTTTTTCTACCTTAATTTCTGATTGGCTCATAGAATTCTATCAGCCAATCAGAATTTAAGGGACGCCATCTTGGATGACGTATCTTAAAGGTACCTTCATTCTGTTTTAGTCATCGCCAGAAGAGGATGCTCCGCGTCAGATGTCTTGAAGATGGACCCGCTCCGCGCCGGATGGATGAAGATGCTGTCTGGATGAAGACTTCTGCCCGTCTGGAGGACCACTTCTGCCCGGCTTGGATGAAGACTTCTGCCTGTCTGGAGGACCACTTCGCCCGGCTTGGATGAAAACGTCTCCCGGTAAGTCGATCTTCAGGGGGTTAGTGTTAGGTTTTTTTAAGGGTGTATTGGGTGGGTTTTATTTTTTAGATTAGGGTTTGGGCGGCAAAAGAGCTAACTGCCCTTTTAAGGGCAGTGCCCATCCAAATGCCCTTTTCAGGGCAATGGGGAGCTTAGTTTTTTAGAAAGTATTTTATTTGGGGGGTTGGTTGTGTGGGTGGTGGGTTTTACTGTTGGGGGGGTTGTTTGTAATTTTTTTTTTACAGGTAAAAGAGCTGATTACTTTGTAATTAGTTTAAATATCTGTAATTTGTTTATTATTTTCTGTAATTTTGTGGGTTTTTTTTACTTTTGCTAATTTAATTTAATTTAGGTCATTGTATTTAATTTAGTTAATGTATTTAATTATAGTGTAGTGTTAGGTGTTATTGTAACTTAGGTTAGGTTTTATATAAGAAGAGAAAGGGCGCCTCCTAGTGTAGCCAATACACAATTAGATCATGATACAAACGATGTGAAATGGTACTCACAATTTTGGAAGGCAGAGATATGCCTAGGTGTGTAGTCTGGAAACTCTGCAGTGTCCCAGTAACTGTGCACGATTGCAAGGGCAGCTCCTCTTAGCTGTAGTGGATTCTGCAGTCTAGAAAATTGAAAAGAAGGAAGAGGGCGACTCCTAGTGCAGATCAATCATTCAAATGGGCACCCACTTGTAACTACCAGTAAAATGGATACTCACATGGCCTAAAGCACACTATAGTGCTAGTGAAGCAGACTGGGTCTATTGTGGTGGCCCAGCGCACATAAAATCCTAGGTTGTGGTCTTATTCCAGGAACATCAGTAAGAAACAGGAGACTTCAGTATATAAAAAATTTTTTCTTTATAATCCAAGAAAGCTCATGTACAATAATAAAAATAAAATACAAAGTGATATAAAATCAGTAAAACACGCTACGCGTTTCTCAGCGCTAACCACGCTGTTTCCTCAGGCAGGTAGTACTGATGTGAACTGAAGTCTCCTATTTATGCTGCCTCTAGCTACTGGTTTAGCAGGCTCCACCCTAGTGCAACCTTAATTGGCAGGTGTTACAATCATTAATTGTTTAGATATATTCCTTTTTAAAAAAACACAAAACATCTCAAATGTTAACAGACAAATTAAAAACAAATTCATCAAAAGCAACAATTGTCTACAAATGACATATGCATAACACAGATCACTGCATAAAATTAAACAATATGTACAAACCGCATATGGTAATACGTACACACAGAAAAAGAAAAAAATGCAATAAAACAAATGTAGTTGTTATTACCTTGTGTTCTGTGAGCCATGTTTTTAAGAGACATAAGATCTACTTTCTTATTGGCCCCCTTTACCCTCTCCTCTTTTGTTAACCGGTCACTGTTAGTTAATTTATCTATCAGCTGTTAGATGAGAAGTTACAACAGTGTTTGTAAGCTAAAGTCTGGGCGTTAAATGAACCAGTCTGTGTCTTTGTTATTGAAATCTTGTATGTTTCAAAAGCATTCTTCTGTGAACGGCTATTCCTAACAGCTTTGACTTAGATTTTATAGCTATATTATAATATTAAGGTTCAGCTGATAGATCAACTAATCGTGATCTAAAATCATCTAAGAGTGTATGTTTGAAAGTTCTTGCAGTTGGAGTGCCAATCAGATGGTTTCTATTGGAGGTGTGTTTCTTTAAACCAATAGTTGTATACTCATTTTTAGCTTCTTGAAATCAAACTGCCAATGGGATAGTTCCTATTGCAGGTGTGTTTATTTAGGCCGATGGATGTATGTTAAATACTGCTACAAAAACCATCGATAATCAATGCATATTTCGAGTAAACTCTCTGATGTATATAATAAAATAACTACACTGATAAAAAACAAATAAATACTAACGATTCTCAAATTAAATTATCGAGTTGCTGTGCAATTTTATCCGGACACAGAGTGGGTGTTTCCGGCTAGACCAATGGTATCGCTAGAGATTAGTAACAAATGAAGCTCTCTCGGTTGTGAAATGCCCTGATCTATAACATGGCCAGCGCTCATGGGGGTGTGCCGCCCTCGACCAATGATATAGAATACCTGATATTAAGAATCGCCAAAATGGATACTTTAGGCAACACATTCAAACCATATAACTTGATATATATATATATAGTCTCAATATTATCCACACAATCCCCATTTATACATTATTATTAGTAATACTCACTGATCAATCCTGACAACACATATCAATATCGATTATTATTAGACAATACACTTATTTATTTATATCACATATTAAAGGCTCTGAGGACATTACTTATTTTCTCCTATCTCTTTGTACTCTCAATTATGAGTGACACATTATGGTTGTATCTATATTTATAAAAAAAAATTTTATTTTTTTTTACCCTATTTTAGAGTGACACATAAATATAGTAATCACATTGGTCTATAGAGATCACATCACGCATACACCTTGTCATTACTCGCACACTCCTTCTTAAGCATTATCATTCATCTATGTTGGCATTTATCACCTTTTTAGGTCTGATTTTTATTAGTAAACACATAGGTTCACATATATACATATATAGTTAATTATTTAATTCACAATTCATATCTTAGGAATCACAATAACTCTGTAACACTAACAGTCACATATGACGATTTTTGGATTTTATTATTAATCATAGGAGAATGGCACTAAAACATCACATATTAGTTTTATTTAGTTTATCATGAACATAATTATAGATATAAAATGTTTTAAATAAAGATTGCACATGGGTTAGAAAAAGAATGTTAAGTCTGGTAAACTATTGAATAATATTTTCATTTAACATAGATCACACAAGGCATGATAACTAAAATCAAGCTGAACTATTTGACACGTATTCTTAAATCTACCACCACTCTACAAAACATTAATAATAATATGTTTATAGGAATTTTCATATTGCATAACATGTGAGACAATGTAGCTTTTTTAGCTTTTTAGTATTTTTGTCTAAAAACCCAGCTTTTTCCTAATAACATAGGCACATTGTGTCTTTCTTACATGTTTAAAAACTTAGTGTTATCCTAACAATATAGGAGACTCAAACATTGATACTAGCGAAGTTGAGGAATAACACACTTCGATTTATATATATAAAAAATGTTCTATTAGCTAGTTGTCATTGAGGTATTTTACATCAGCACGGCATTTAAATAATATCATTGGTCGAGGGCGGCACACCCCCATGAGCGCTGGCCATGTTATAGATCAGGGCATTTCACAACCGAGAGAGCTTCATTTGTTACTAATCTCTAGCGATACCATTGGTCTAGCCGGAAACACCCACTCTGTGTCCGGATAAAATTGCACAGCAACACGATAATTTAATTTGAGAATCGTTAGTATTTATTTTGTTTTTTATCAGTGTAGTTATTTTATTATATACATCAGAGAGTTTACTCGAAATATGCATTTGATTATCGATGGTTTTTGTAGCAGTATTTAACATACATCCATCGGCCTAAATAAACACACCTGCAATAGGAACTATCCCATTGGCAGTTTGATTTCAAGAAGCTAAAAATGAGTATACAACTATTGGTTTAAAGAAACACACCTCCAATAGAAACCATCTGATTGGCACTCCAACTGCAAGAACTTTCAAACATACACTCTTAGATGATTTTAGATCACGATTAGTTGATCTATCAGCTGAACCTTAATATTATAATATAGCTATAAAATCTAAGTCAAAGCTGTTAGGAATAGCCGTTCACAGAAGAATGCTTTTGAAACATACAAGATTTCAATAACAAAGACACAGACTGGTTCATTTAACGCCCAGACTTTAGCTTACAAACACTGTTGTAACTTCTCATCTAACAGCTGATAGATAAATTAACTAACAGTGAGCGGTTAATAAAAGAGGAGAGGGGAAAGGGGGCCAATAAGAAAGTAGATCTTATGTCTCTTAAAAACATGGCTCACAGAACACAAGGTAATAACAACTACATTTGTTTTATTGCATTTTTTTCTTTTTTGTGTGTACGTATTACCATATGCGGTTTTTACATATTGTTTAATTTTATGCAGTGATCTGTGTTATGCATATGTCATTTGTAGACAATTGTTGCTTTTGATGAATTTGTTTTTAATTTGTCTGTTAACATTTGAGATGTTTTGTGTTTTTTTAAAAAGGAATATATCTAAACAATTAATGATTGTAACACCTGCCAATTAAGGATGCACTAGGGTGGAGCCTGCTATACCAGTAGCTAGAGGCAGCATAAATAGGAGACTTCAGTTCACATCAGTACTACCTGCCTGAGGAAACAGCATGGTTAGCGCTGAGAAACGCGTAGCGTGTTTTACTGATTTTATATCACTTTGTATTTTATTTTTATTATTGTACATGAACTTTCTTGGATTATAAAGAAATTTTTTTTTTATATACTGAAGTCTCCTGTTTCTTACTGATGTTCCTGGAATAAGACCACAACCTAGGATTTTATGTGCGCTGGGCCACCACAATAGACCCAGTCTGCTTCACTAGCACTATAGTGTGCTTTAGGCCATGTGAGTATCCATTTTACTGGTAGCTACAAGTGGGTGCCCATTTGAATGATTGATCTGCACTAGGAGTCGCCCTCTTCCTTCTTTTCAATTAGGTTAGGTTTTATTTTACAGGTCAATTTGTATTTATTTTAGCTAGGTATCTAGTAAATAGTTAATAACTATTTAATAACTATTCTACCTAGTTAAAATAAATACAAACTTGCCTGTAAAATAAATATAAACCCTAAGCTGGATACAATGTAACTATTAGTTATATTGTAGCTATCTTAGGGTTTATTTTACAGGTAAGTATTTAGTTTTAAGTAGGAATTATTTAGTTAATGATAGTAATATTTATTTATATTTATTTAAATTATATTTAAGTGAGGGGGTGTTAGGTTTAGGGTTAGACTTAGGTTTAGGGGTTAATAACTTTAATATAGTGGCGGCGACGTTGGGGGTGGCAGATTATGGGTTAATAAATGTAGGTAGCTGGCGGCGATGTTAGGGATGGCAGATTAGGGGTTAATAATATTTAACTAATGTTTGCGAGGCGGGAGTGCGGCGGTTTAGGGGTTAATATGTTTATTATAGTGGCGACGACGTTGGGGGCGTCAGATTAGGGGTTAATAAGTGTAGATAGGTTGCGGCAACATTGGGGGCGGCAGATTAGGGGTTAATAAATATAATGTAGGTGGCGGCGATGTTGGGGGCAGCAGATTAGAGGTTCATAAGTATAATGTAGGTGGCAGCGGTGTCCGAGCGGCAGATTAGGGGTTAATAATATAATGTAGGTGTCGGCAATGTCGGGGGCGGCAGATTAGGGGTTAATAAGTGTAAGATTAGGGGTGTTTAGACTCGGGGTTCATGTTAGGGTGTTAGGTATAGACATAAATTTTATTTCCCCATAGTAATCAATGGGGCTGCGTTAGTGAGTTTTACGCTGCTTTTTTGCAGGTGTTAGAGTTTTTTCAGCTGGCTCTCACTGTTGATGGCTATGGGGAAATTGTGCACGAGCACGTTACACCAGCTCACCGCTGACATATGCAGCGCTGGTATTGGAGTGAGATTTGGAGCTAAATTTTGCTCAACGCTCACTTTTTGTCTTTTAACGATGTGTTTCTGAAAACTCGTAATACCAGGGCTGTATGTAAGTGAGCGATGAGGGAAAACTGCTCATTAGCACCGCACAGCCTCTAACGCAAAACTCGTAATCTAGGTGCATGTTTCTTATTCAGCTGATTATTTCACCTGTGCTCTAGTTCAGATATCCTCAAAATGTGGCCTCTTAGGGAGGCCTGAGGACAGGTTTGAAAAACAGTGCATTAAAGGATTATTAAACACCTCTTGCTTTTGTGTAAACATTTTTGCTCCTTAGAGAAGGCATAAAGCAAATTCTGTAGCCTTGGGGGCATATTTATCAATGTGCAAGCGGAAATGATACAAAGTAGGGTATCATATCCGCTGCAATTCTTGTAAACTGCTGGGGCAATGCCGCCCCCTGCAGATTCGCTGCTGGTTCAATTACCGCCCCCTGCAGGGGGTGTCAATCAACCCAATCGTATACGATCGGGTTGATTTCTGTCCGTGGCCTCAGAGCAGGCGGACAAGTTATTTAGACCGCTGCTCATAACTTCTGTTTCCGGCGAGGGGCATCAAACTCCATACGGAGCTTGATAAATATGCCCCTAGGTTTTAAAACACTGCAAATTGCCCAGACCAGCCATTTGATTTGCACCATTTCGAAAAACTTAGATTTACAGAATTTGCTTTATGACCTCTATAGAGAGCATGGGGCAAGCATTTTGTTTTTCAGTGTCCCTTTAAGAAAATTGTATAATAGGTTTGTGGGAGTAATAAACATTTTATAAACCACATGTATAAAAAAAAAAATTAGTCCACACAACCTGTTATTCACCACTTCCTGTGCAGTCTCTGCCCTAGAAAATATTGTTTTTCTTTTGTTGTCTGAGGCTGCCAAAAAAACTACTGATTAAAGGCTCTTCACCTGCTTCCTGAACACAATTCTTTTAACCTCCTGTAAGTGATGTTACCACATTTATAGCAAGGGAGGGTTAGTTAGAAAGGGATATAAAGAATAAAAATAAAGCTTTATATAAATTAACAGCATAGGAAAGCCTGAACCCTATAGACTTTTTTTTTAATTAAGATTTATATATTTGTATAGATGGTCTAAATATGTGTCTATGTTAGATGTGTTATGTTTCTCAGCACATCTAGGTTTCCCACATTCGGAGCCTGATTACAAGTCTTGTGGTATTTAAAGGGACAGTCAACTCCAGAATTTTTATTGTTTTAAAAGATAGATAATCCCTTAATTACCAATTCCCCAGTTTTGCATAACCAACAGAGTTATAATTATACACGTTTTACCTCTGTATTTACCTTGTATTTCTTGGACTTGACTGTCCCTTTAATGCTTCCGATGCGCTTCAAAAGCAGAACTTAGAATATCGCATGCACAATAACGTATTCCCCCATTGTAGTCATTAGAGCAAAAAGCTTGGGGGGGGGGGGGGGGGGAAAACCTAATCACATATTCTCAAGTGCGCTAACCCCATATAAAAAATATGAATATTTCATATTCCAATGTTTTTCACATAACAGAATATGTTCTATTTATTCTGAAATACACATTTATATATATAATGGTATTTTGGTAAAGATATATACAGATATATATATATATATATATATATATATGAATATCTATTTATAAATACCTAGAACATATTCTGCTATGTGCAGAACTTTTGAAATGCAAAATATTTACAGTGCATACGAAGTATAACACTTTATTAAATATGACTATTGCATAAATATGCTCTTTTCATGTTTTCATCTACTTAACTGCAAAGGGCTCCAATGCACTTATATAAGTCTATTTGTGTGTACATAGGTATTTATGTGTTTTTATGTGTGTATATATGTCTGTTAATACATATATACAAAGGTTTAAGGGACACTGAACCCAATTTTTTTCTTTTGTGATTCAGATAGAGCATGAAATTCTAAGCAACTTTCTAATTTACTCCTATTATCAAATTTACTTTATTCTCTTGGTATCTTTATTTGAAATGCAAGAATGTAAGTTTAGATGCCGGCCCATTTTTGGTGAACAACCTAGGTTGTCCTTGCTGATTGGTGGATACATTCATCCACCAATCACAAACTGCTGTGCAGAGTTCTTTACAAAGAAAAAAGCTTAGATGCCTTCTTTTTCAAATAAAGATAGCAAGCGAACGAAGAAACATTGATAATAGGAGTAAATTAGAAAGTTGCTTAAAATTGCATGCTCTATTTAAATCACAAAAGAAAAAAATTGGGTCCAGTGTCCCTTTAAACAATAAAGGCAATTTTTCGCAGCCTTCTTTGCTCATATTTACAGAGGGTGCCAATGTTAGTTGAGGGCACTGTAAATACATATGTACACACATATAAGTACACACATATAAGTATATATATATATATATATATATATATATACAGGTATATACATACATATACATATTTAGACATGTATAGGTATGTATGTTTATGTTAAAGCCCTTTGACACCTTATATCTTTGAGCCTTTTAAAAATTTTTGTTCAATAATTTTTTAATAGCTTTTATTAGATAGTGTTATTCTAAGTGTAAAAAAAAGGCGAGATACAGGGGAGCCCAATGGCCTAGCACAGTAGTAGCAGCGGCTGGTAGTGTGTAGGTGAAGATGAAATACTCACAAATAGGCTGAACCTCCAGGTGCTATATATGCCTACTGGGATATTGCAGCCTCCCAGCTGACATTGGTCACCGGTCAATCTCCAAGAAGGATCGGTCACTTCCGTATGTGTTCATCCATTTTACTTAAATCAAAAACAATTATTATGTTACTACAACAAACACTCCTTAAAGGTTTGGAACACCAAAGTTATAAGTGAAATGATTGGCACACATTTCCTACAGGTAGATTGTAAAAACAACGGGCAAGATTGTGCTAACAGTTACACGCGAGCGATAAGGGGTTTATCGCGGGTGTTTGCACACGTCAGGTTTTTCGCTCGTACAAGTTGAAAGTAAACATGATCGATTGAGCACAATACAAGTTAACGTGCGTCGAGTTATCCTGTCTTTAGAGCTCTAGTTAAAAAAAAGTGTCACAAAACACATCAAAAAAACATTACAAAGTATTCTTACAATCATAATAACACCATCTAATAAAAATTATTTAAAAAAAATATTGCACAAAAAAGTTATAAGGGCTTAAACATATGAGGTCTCAGGTGTCAGAAAAATAAGCAGGCAAAGGGCTTTAACAAAGACATAGATACATACAGTCATGGCCAAAAATATCGGCACCCCTGCATTTCAGATAATGTGCACCACTTTGCCCAGCAAATTGTTGCAATTACAAATGTTTAGGCATTCTCATGTTTATTTATTTTGTTTGTATTGGTATGACTCAAAAAAAGGGAGAGAAAAAAAGCCAAATCTGACACTTTCCACGCAAAACTGAACTGGATGGGGCGGAGCCGACAGCAAGCATGAATGGTCACATTTCTTCAGAACTCCAACTGCTACTGTCTTAAAATTGATATAAGATGCGATTTTGCTATGTAGTCAGACCCAACAATATAGGGGCTTCATGTTTGATTTCTAACCAACACCCAGAGAATGCTGATTTTGCCTCTGACTCACTGGCATCAAGTTGAGACCGGAGATCAGTTTTGAAGTTGCAAAGATGGTAGCCATCTTGCCTTCCTTTGGCCTAAGTTAAAGTGACCACCGTTCTGCCAGCACAGAATAGAGACACGACCACAGGGTACGCAGAGCAAGCTAAGATTCCCTGCAGAATACTCCTTGAGAATGGAGGAGGATTGGTGCTTAAAGGTACAAGCTTTATTTGAGAAATATGTGCAGCAGATACTCAGTAGATTTGATCGCATCCTAGCGATAGCAGGAGACCAATGTGAGGAGAAGGGGAACAACGAGTCTCCTGTAGCGGATGAGATTATCACTGATATGCAGCCTGTCACACAGCTAACAGTGGGGAATACTTCCGCAGTAACTATTATATCTACAAAAGATCCTATGCAAGCCGGCATTATGGAGGAGAATACTGGAGATGCCTGTGGGCCAGCCGTTCTGGGGGAATGTAAATTGCTGACATTTGCGATAAGTGAAAATGCGTGTGAAGAATCCTTTCCTAACGATAGGGAAGCTGTGCGAGATACTGACATCCGTTCCTGGAAGGACGCCCGGATCGCTACTACATATGAAGTTGCGCGGGGGAAAGTTGCCGACTTCCTCATGCGCGACCCTGATGGTGAGAACTGGGTGTCATTGTCATGTTGTCCTCCCAGTGTCTTGGGGACCTACTCAGACAAGGACCAGAATCTACAGAGCTCATACGTTCCAGTTACAGATCTAACTTTGCTTTTTGTGCATACTTCTGGAACTTTAGGATGACCCATGTTTGCTCCTCTGCTGGACATTTATTATAGTAAGGTTTGTGATCCTTCCTCACTCTTACAATTGGATTTCTCTTCTGATTTAGTGGGACTACACTGTGTGAAAGCTGGCGTGGGCTGAATGTTCTTACTGAAGCTTTAGGAGTTTGGGGTATGTCATTTCTGCAGCAACCGCCAAATTCAGCAAGATGTCTTTGCCCTGTAACTGCAATTCTACATGACGACAATAAGGTCTAAATTTACAGCCTCAGCGTTGCGATCAACTTGTTTTATGGCCTCAGCAATCTTAGTGTATGTTAGTTAAAGGGACACTGAACCCAAAAAAAATCTTTTGTGATTCAGATAGAGCATGCAATTTTAAGCAACTTTCTAATTTACTCCTATTATCATTTTTTCTTTGTTCTCTTGCTATCTTTATTTGAAAAAGAAGGCATCTAAGATTTTTGTTTGGTTCAGAACTCTGGAAAGCACTTTTTTATTGGTGGATGAATTTATCCACCAATCAGCAAGAACAACCCAGGTTGTTCACCAGAAATGGGCCGGCATCTAAACTTACATTCTTGCATTTCAAATAAAGATACCAAGAGAATTAATAAAATTTGATAATAGGAGTAAATTATAAAGTTGCTTAAAATTTCATGCTCTATCTGAATCACGGAAGAAAAAATTTGGGTTCAGTGTCCCTTTAAATGGAGATGTGAGACTTTTTATCCTATTTGACTACCTTTGGTCTAAACATGTAATTGTTTTGGTTCCCTCTTATTTGGAAAATTACTACTATTTGCCCCTTGACCTTTCTTGTTATTTATTATAAGACAGAGCAGTATTTCAAGTTCTTGCAGAGCCCTAAGGAAAAGGAGAAAAGTTCAGTATGGCAAGTTACTATCGCCTAGATTACGAGTTTTTGTCGGTAAGGCTGTGCGGGGCTAACAAGCCTTTTTTTCTTACCGCTCACTTAAGCCAACGCTGGTATTACAAGTTTTCATCAAGCCGGCGTTAGCCTCAGAAAAGTGAGCGTTGAGCAAAATTTAGCTCCACATCTCACTGTAATACCAGCGTTGCTTACGGTAGCGGTAAGCTGGCAAAACATGCTCGTGCACGATTTCCCCATATAGGAAACAATGGGGCTGAGTTGGCTGAAAAAAAACCTAACACCTGCAAAAAAGCAGCATTCAGCTCCTAACGCAGCCCCATTGTTTCCTATGGGAAAATAAAATTTTAGCTTTAAATAGGAATAATTTATTTAATAAGAGTTAATTTATTTCGTTAGATAAAAATTATATTTAACTTAGGGGGGTGTTAGTGTTAGGGTTAGACTTAGCTTTAGGGGTTAATAACTTTATTATAGTAGCGGTGAGGTCCAGTCGGCAGATTAGGGGTTAATAATTGTAGGTAGATAGCAGCGACGTTGTGGGGGGCAGATTAGGGGTTAATAAATATAATATAGGGGTCGGCGGTGTTAGGGGCAGCAGATTAGGGGTACATGGGGATAATGTAGGTTGCAGCGGTGTACGGAGCGGCAGATTAGGGGTTAATAATAATATGCAGGGGTCAGCGATAGCGGGGGCGGCAGATTAGGGGTTAATAAGTTTAAGGTTAGGGGTGTTTAGACTCGGGGTACATGTTAGGGTGTTAGGTGCAGACTTAGAAAATGTATCCCCATAGGAAACAATGGGGCTGCGTTAGGAGCTGAACGCTGCTTTTTTGCAGGTGTTAGGTTTTTTTTCAGCCAACTCAGCCCCATTGTTTCCTATATGGGAAAATCGTGCACGAGCACGTTTTGCCAGCTTACCGCTACCGTAAGCAACGCTGGTATTACAGTGAGAAGTGGCACTAAATTTTGCTCAACGCTCACTTTTCTGAGGCTAACGCCGGCTTGAAGAAAAGCACGTTTTTGAAGCTGGCCGCGTCCGTAAGCACCGCTGGTATTTAGAGTTGCAGTGTCGGTAAATTATGCTCTACGCTCCCTTTTTGGAGCCTAACGCAGCCATTCTGTGAACTCTAAATACCAGCGGTATTTAAAAGGTGCGGGGAAAAAAAAGCATGCGTAGCTAACGCACCCCTTTGGCCGCAGAACTCTAAATCTAGCCGTAAGATAGAAACAATTTTACTATTAGTTATATTGTAGCTAGCTTAGGGTTTATTTTATAGGTAAGTATTTAGTTTTAAATAGGAATTCTTTATTTAATTGTAGCAAATTTATTTAGATGTATTTAAATTATATTTAAGTCAGGGGGGTGTTAGGGTTAGGGTTAGACTTAGGTTTAGGGGTTAATAAATTTATTATAGTGGCGACGACGTCGGCGGTGGCAGATTAGGGGTTAATACATTTAATATAGTTGCAGCGATGTTGGGGGTCAGATTAGGGGTTGATAACTATAATGTAGGTGTCGGCAATGTTGGGGGCAGTAGATTAGGGGTTCATAAGTATAATGTAGGTGGCGGCGGTGTCCGGAGCGGCAGATTAAGGGTTAATAATTATAATGTAGGTGTCAGCGATAGCGGGGGCGGCAGATTAGGGGTTAAAAAGTTTAAGATTAGGGGTGGTTAGACTCGGGCATTTTTTTATTTTGGGGGGCTTTGTTATTTTATTAGGGGGCTTAGAGTAGGTGTAATTAGCTTAAAATTGTTGTAATATTTTTCTTATGTTTGTAAATTATTTTTTTATTTTTTGTAACAGTTCTTTTTTTTATTTTTTGTACTTTAGTTAGTTTATTTCATTGTAGATAATTGTAGATATTTGTATGTAATTAATTTATTGATAGTGTAGTGTTAGGTTTAATTGTAGATAATTGTAGGTATTTTATTTAATTAATTTATTGATAGTGTAGTGTTAGGTTTAATTGTAACTTAGGTTAGGATTTATTTTACAGGTAATTTTGTAATTATTTTAACTAGGTAGCTATTAAATAGTTATTAACTATTTAATAGCTATTGTACCTGGTTAAAATAATTACAAAGTTGCCTGTAAAATAAATATTAATCCTAAAATAGCTACAATGTAATTATAATTTATATTGTAGCTATATTAGGGTTTATTTTACAGGTAAGTATTTAGCTTTAAATAGGAATAATTTATTTAATAAGAGTTAATTTATTTCATTAGATAAAAATTATATTTAACTTAGGGGGGTGTTAGTGTTAGGGTTAGACTTAGCTTTAGGGGTTAATAAATTTAATAGAGTAGCGGTGAGGTCCGGTCGGCAGATTAGGGGTTAATACTTGAAGTTAGGTGTCGGTGATGTTAGGGAGGGCAGATTAGGGGTTAATACTATTTATTATAGGGTTATTGAGGCTGGAGTGAGGCGGATTAGGGGTTAATACATTTATTATAGTAGCGGTGAGGTCCGGTCGGCAGATTAGGGGTTAATAATTGTAGGTAGGTGGTGGCAACGTTAGGGGCGGCAGATTAGGGGTTAATAAATATAATATAGGGGTCGGCGGTGTTAGGGGCAGCAGATTAGGGGTACATAAGTATAACGTAGGTGGCGGCGGTGTGCGGTTGGCAGATTAGGGGTTAAAAAAATTTAATAGAGTGGCGGCGATGTGGGGGGACCTCGGTTTACGGGTACATAGGTAGTTTATGGGTGTTAGTGCACTGTAGAGCACAGTAGTTAAGAGCTTTATGAACCGGAGTTAGCCCAGAAAGCTCTTAACTCCTGGCTTTTTTCTGCGGCTGGTGTTTTGTCGTTAGATTTCTTTTTTTTTTTTTTTATATGTTTTTTATTGAGGTTATTGACAAAACAACATCAAATAAACATGTTACATAAACATTCAGAAGCATTCTTTCAAACCATGACAATATTTTGGAATTCAAAACTATTCTGCGGTCACATATAGGTAATAACTGTTCATGAGAAAACCCAAAGTAATCTCTCTATATTTCTATGTAACAGGTAAAACTGAAACCTCATTTTCTGCTTTATAGTATTTTCCTCTCTTAATAAAATAAGCCACCTCTAGGCTCCTGTCTTCTAAAATAATGTCTAGAGGAAATAGAATGATAAGACTAGTCTCTTTTGGATATATGTCTAATTAGAGTAATTTTGTAACTGAGTGAAAGAAGATAATTAAGGTGCGAAACAATAAGGGTTATTATGGAGTAAAGATATATGGTGCTATTAAGAAAGAACTATGAAGAAAATGCGGCATAGGAAAGATAAGCCGCGTAGGTAGCCCTCCTGTAAAAGGAGGTTCTTTATGGTGGTGGGGGGGGGGGGGAGGTGGTAATGAAAGTGAGATGAAGGGAATAAATAACTGACGGCCTTAGAGGTTTGTTGCGAATAGAAAAGAGGGTAGGCGAACACATATATTGGACAACAGGTGCTGAATGAATTGAGTAGACTGGCTTAAAAATTGTCAAACAAGGGCATCAACCTAGGTAGAGGTACAAATATGGCAGGAGTATTTAAGCGGGTCATTTATGGTGTAATAAGTGAGAAAGCCCTAAATTGTAGGATAGAAGCAGGTCCAGCCTGCCTAGGGAGCATGTTGGAGGCTTCAGGGCAAAGTTATGTGTCGCAATATACATTAAGGGCCACAGCAACAGATAAATGCAATTGTCTAACCATAAATGCTTTAATCGGGCCTATTAATAAATGTGATATTAGTGGGATTATTATTATGCTCTTGCCGAGATACTAATGTATAGAAAATTGCTACCTAAGTGAGGGTGACCTCTAGATATGCCATAAGGCTAAGACGATCGTTGAGATGGTCAATTATGTGGTTGCTCATAATAGCTCAGGATAGACAGACGTTTGCATCCACACTATGATCCTACAAAGATAATGTAGTCTACTCTCTGGGTATGGGCCCTATACCCGACAGCAAGGGATCTATATAAGTATGCATGTGTCTGCAACTAAAGGGATGAAAATGCAATGTATCCTAAAAAAAAAAATCACTAAAGAGCTAGCCACACAAACCTGATATATCATGTCTGATACCCAACATTTTAGTGAGCCTAAGTGAATAACCGTCATTTTAACCCTTATTCATTAAGTAGTATATGTTACAGCAATTGGGGATAAGATACGTACAACCACGTAGAATGAAAGAGGAAATACACATATATATGAGGAAAAACGGCAATATCATAACATAGCAAGTCTACCATTAAAGGGACACTAAACCTTTGAAAAAACTGTATTTGAAACTATAATAAACTATTAATAAATAATATTCGCAATATGCTTTAATTAACAATTATTCACGGTTTACTATATATTCATGATCAAAAATTAATATATTTCCAAACCCACACTTACTTCTTTTGATCCCCGTTACCAATAGTGCCTGATAACCTGCGTTATCAATATGGCCGTAATCCGCCGTACTGCGCATGCGCTTTATTTTTGCGCGTCATCGAAAACGTCACCATCCATTTAATCTACAGACCGCCGTAATCGAGCATTCTCAACAGATGTTTCAGCGTTCTCGAGCAGGTAAGATGTGAGAGCTTAGCAGCGATAATACCCCTAGTAAGAACGAGCATATATTGAATAACTCACGCATCCAAATATCTTAATAGCATCGATCTTGAAATTGAAATAACTAATAGATCGCGAGGCTAGTAGCAAATAATCACCCTTGAAGTAACGAGCATTATTAATTAATATTTGAACATTTTGACAACATTTGATGAAAGAAACTCATATTCAAATTTAATATATTATACAATGTTATTTTAAATTTCATGCAATATCGGATATAAATGTTAAAAAGAATGACACTTAGTCACGGTTCTCACAATGTGGTTCCCTGTAAATAAAAGAGTATATCTTTGGCAAACATCTTTATTCACTATATTATATTTGATAGAGATCTACTTTTAATTACAATAATTATGCTTATTGTTATTTAAAAATAAATTATGGAGATCACGTCTAATTGGAAAGTTGAGGGTATCATACAGAGTTGTATTGTGACAGAAGTGCAAGCGTTTTCTAGCAGTTCAGATGTGAGCGCTTAGCAGCGATAATACCCCTAGTAATAACGAGCATATATAGAATTTATCACGCATATAAATATTTTAATATAATCTATTCTGAATTTGAAATAACTAATAGATACCGAGGCTACTAGCAAATAATCCCCCTTGAAGTAACGAGCATTATGAATTAATATTTGTACATTTTGACAACATTTGATGAAAGAAACTCATATTCAAATTTAATATATTATACAATGTTGTTTTAAATTTCATGCAATATCGGATCTAAATGTTTAAAAGAATGACACATAGTCACGGTTCTCACAATGCGGTTCCCTGTAAATAAAAGAGTATATCTTTGGCAAACATCTTTATTCACTATATTATATTTTATAGAGATCTACTTTTAATTACAACAAGTATGCTTATTGTTATTTAAAAATAAATTATGGAGATCACGTCTAATTGGAAAGTTGCGGGTATCATACAGAGTTGTATTGTGACAGAAGTGCAAGCGTGTTCTAGCAGGTCAGATGTGAGCGCTTAGCAGCGATAATACCCCTAGTAATAACGAGCATATATAGAATTTATCACGCATCTAAATATCTTAAAAACATCTATTTTCAACTTGAAATAACTAATAGATACCGAGGCTACTAGCAAATAATTCCCCTTGAAGTAACGAGCATTCTGAATTAATATTTTTACATGTTTAAAACATTTGATGAAAGAAACTCATATTCAAAATTAATATATTTTACTGTGTAGGTTTAAATTTCTTTAATTATCATATAGAAATTTTAAAAAGAATGACACATAGTCACGGTTCTCACAATGCGATCCCATGTAAATAAAAGCGTATATATTTTGCAAACACTGTATTCACTATGTTATATATGAAAGCAATCTACATTAAATTAAATTTAGTCTGATAATTGTTATTTTAAAATAAACTTTTGATAGCACGTATAATCTTATTTTTTGGGGTATCTAAAACAGTTCAATTTTTAGATTTATATTATTACAGTCTTTTTGATTTGTAAGTAAAATATGCAATGCAATGGCCACTATTGTATGTTGACTGTTATCAAACTGAGTTACCCAGTCAAACAGAAATCGAAAATAATATTTTAAATTATAAATAATCAAAGAAAACAATTAAATTTTAATTTAATCCTTGTCTCCATTTCAAAAATATAATAGTCATACAATTTGAAATGATACTTTGTATTTAAAGCACGTTTAATACAACCATTATTAAATGTCATATTAATATCTTATTTATAAGTAATAATAACTAAATTTTAAAAATTGTATCTACAAATTTAAAAAAAACATTGTAAATAATTATCAATGGATTATATATTATATATCTGATTCTAAAATTATAAATGTTTCTATTTTTTTGTTCAAAGTCTATTTTCTAAAGCTTTCTATTTTTCTTTCACTTTGTCTCCTTTGTCTGTTTCAGCTTTAAATGGTTATTTTGTTTGTTACATTTCTTTCATTTGTAAAACATCTTATCACACAATCTATTGAGTAGCTTTTCATTCACTCTAGTGGCCTCCCAACCTCTGTCTTTTGCAAATAGTAGTCATGGTAACACTGTTGTAAATGTAGGCTCCTTAGTTTAATTCTTGATTATATTCTTTGAAAAGGTCAAAATTAAAACCTGATTAGACAATCTTTTTAATGAATTCCAAGAGTAGATTAGTTTGAAATAGAGCTTTGTTATTTTAAAGGGAGAGTCAAGTACTAATCTTATTTTCAACTTGTAAAAGGGCATGCAATTAAAATCAATTTAAAAATAGATTTTTTTAAACTATTTCTCTTTATCTTTTTATTATTCTTTGAAATAGAAAACTAATATGTTCATATGGTAATTTTATATAACTTCAAGAATGACTATCAACTCAATAAATTTAGAACACTATAGGCTATTAGTTCTCATGTTTCATGTAGATAGCATTGATCTCATTCAGTTAAACTCAACCAGTATTGAGGAATGATTTATTAGAATTAATTTTTGTAAAATTCAATGAATTTAACTCACATTATACACTCATTTACATATATCTGCATGTAATATACACTACAATAAATACTAAAATTCAAAAATATTCATATAAAATTAAATTTTAAAGATAATTATAAAATAAATTATAAGGTTTTATTTCTGATTATTTGAAAAGGTTAGTTTTAAAGTAAAATTCAAGTGTCAAATAAGACACTCCACCCTTGACCTTATGTTGATATTGCTAATACATTTTAAAAATACAGGATCATGCTTTAAAATGTAGATAACTGTATTCACATCAATTTTTTTTTTTTTTAGTATTCCTATAATTAGAAAATTGTTATGTTTACATTTCAATAAACTTTTCTTTTTCCTATTTTCTAAAAAACATGGGCTATATAAAGATCTAATTAAACAAACATTGTTTATAATTTTAAATTTAGTCTATAAAATGATTTTAAAGGGACACTAAACCCAATTTTTTATTTCATGATTCAGATAGAGCATGCAATTTGAAGAAAATGTATCATCTACTCCTATTATCAATTTTTCTTTGTTCTCTTGCTATCTTTATTTAAAATGCAGGAAACGGGTGCATAGGAGCAGGCCCATTTTTGGTTGAGAACCTAGGTTATGCTTGTTTATTGGTGGTTAAATGTAATCCTCCAAATACCAAGCACTATCCGTGGTACTGAACCAAAAATGGGCTGGCTGCTTAGATTTACCTTCCTTCTTTTAAAATAAAGATATCAAGAGAATGAAGAAAATTTGATAATAGGAGTAAATTAGAAAGTTGCTTAAAATATCATGCTATATCTTAATCTTGAAAAAAAAATGGGGTTCAGTGTCCCTTTAAGGGTCAGTCAGCACAATTTTTTAACATATATAATTACAAATATTGAAAGTCTAACATTATAACTGTTGCTTTTTTAAAACATATAAATGGTTAAATAAATTGATTTTTATTCTTTGTAAATACATATAATTCATGTTTTCGGTTTCATTTTACATAGAATTAAAGAGGCATCCAACCATGTTTCAAAGCTTTAATTTTCAATCTCAAAAAATTCTTTTATTTAAATATCGTTTTAAATTACATAAATCAAATTTCGATTATTGTTTGATTGAAATTTCAATACAGTATTAATAAAGAATAACCGATTAAAAAAAAAAACAAGAAAATGCTATACCAATTTTTTTTAACAAAATTTTTTTTTCATTTTTGGAGTTGAGTCTTTATACACTGCCTTTGTACCATGCGATAGCCATCATCCAATCTCAAAATCATAAAATTATCATGTTACAAAAATCCTAGACTCACAAATGAATAAACAATTATTATTACACGTGTTCATTAGTATAATTAGAATTCAAAAATTGAAAAATTAACAAAATGTGGCATTAATTTAAATGTCATTAATTTTAATAATTTCTAATAATTATATATTAAAATAAAGTACGGATTTTTATTGGTTATTTGTTATTGTCTCCCTTAATTTTTAACTTCACTTCATTAATTTTTTTTTAAAAATAATTATAGACTATAAATTTTATTTATGAAGAATATAATATAAAAAATGAAATAAACTTAAAATATATTCAATAGCCTATACATCAGTATTAATTGTTGCAATGTAGGTGTAGATAAAACAAAGGCTAAATCATCTATTTAAAATGCTTCAATTGGAGTAAACTAGCTTCTTTTAAAAAATGTAATAGACTATCGACGGTTAAAAGTATCATTTCTAATAATTTATAGTGGATAAATAATTGTGGTTAACTGTACCCTGATTAAGATAAAAAAAAAAATAATTTTTTATTTCTGTAGTATTGCTGTAATATATTTCAATGTTTAAAGTTCTAAGACATTCAATAATATACATCCAAATTTTAAATTAAAACTTCGATTAAAAAGATATGAAAGTTCAATAGATCTTAAAATTTAATTATACAATTTTTCATTTTGACAGCAAATAATAAAATCTTAATATAATTTTTTGATATTTGACTGTACATATAATAACAGAAATTTCGAAAAAGACACATACATACATAGATTTATATTGATAAAATATAAATTTATCCTCAAACATGATTAAATCGATTTTAAAAATAATTAACATTAAAATACTCAAACAAAATAAATAAAAATCATTATCAGTTTAATCAATATAATTGATCTATAACAAAAGCCATTATTTTAAAACTTTAAGAAAGTATAATAAAAAATTTAAAAATTTAAAATAAATATAAAAATATTGACATAAAATTGATTTAAAAAATATATGTAGTTCATTAATAAAAAATTATTTTAAACATATATTTCAAGAAACACACCGAATTTAAAAAAAAAATAAAACAGAACTATAAACTTTCAAAATTTATTCCAACTAAATAAATAATAGACATACATATAATATATTTTGAATCAAATTCTGACATACATATTTTAATAAGTAATGACACATTATACAACACACCCACATATATAACAAATTATAAATTAATTTCTAAATTTAAAAAATTATATAAATAAAATTAATTAATTTTGAACATTAATATATAATTTATACTCTTATTACATTTAAAAATTATTTCATTTATTAAAAAAAAAATTATCTTTTAAAAATTTTTTATAAAAATTAAAAATATCATATTTCATATATAGTATTAAAAATTTTAAAAATCTAACATTTAATAATTCACATAAATAATCCAAAACATACATAATTCCAAATAATTAAGAAATAAATAAGACACACCATCATTCACATATACATAATTAATAAATCAATATACAATTAAAGATATTTCCTTGCATATAGACTATAAAAAAAAAGGATTTTTAAATAACAAACATAGACCGTCGCACACACACATACACATACACACACATGCATTACAAACCATCTTTAAAAAATTATTAAAATAATATTGATTATTTAATTTCAAAATCAGATTATTAAAAAATTTTATTAAATTGTTTCTACAATATATCTAAATTGTATTTCCTTTTTTAATTCAGAATAAATTGAAATTTTTCAAAAATTTCATTGTCTTTTGATTGAAAATCCTGATCACGTCCGAATTTACAAGGTAATTATTTTTACAATTATCATTGAATTTTTTTTTACATGTTAAATAATGTTTATAAACAAATTTGCACATTACATATTTATATAAGTATTTTGTTATATGCGAAAAAATTTTTTTTTTTTTAAAGAACATTATATTTTTTTTATAATAAAATAAAAATATGTACCAATGATTATCAATAATTTTTTACATATAAAATTATTATTTTCAAATACACAATGTATATTAATTTTCATTTTGCATTGTCAAAATATTATTTATTTTTATTTATTTTTTTAAATTATTTATTTATAGATATATGAATAATAATTAATTTTTTTTATAAAATTTTCGTTTTAAAAAAATAATTTTTAAATTTTTTAATATATTCAAATTAGAATAATAACTATTTTAATATTCCTTTTTATTTTTTTATAGATGCCTAAATGTTTTGTAAAGGGATGTTCATCAAAACATGACAATCGATCGAAAACACCAGACGTCAGTCTACATTGTTTTCCTAGATCACCCAATAGGATAAGAAAATGGCTAGAAATTTCAGGACAAGCATTACCAAATCCAGAAACAATAGTACAAAAGATTATGATGCCAAAAAGTACTGTTAATTATCGTATCTGTTCTAAACATTTTACAACTGACAGTTATATGATGATCGGTTCAAGAAAAACACTCAAAAAGGACGCTGTTCCGAGTTTGCAAGTACATGTGTTAACAACATCGAATGTAATAGTCGATAATGAACAACCGTCAACTTCAGTGTTCAGTAGAGAAACAGTAAATGTCTCATCTTCACGTGTCGATGTAATCCCAAGCGACAGTGAAGAAATAATGGACACAACTCCTGAACCATCGCTTCCATCTTGGCAAGTTGATCACCATTATAGTAGCACACTGTCTAGTATGGATAGCTTTGAAACTGATTTATCTGTAATGTCACATATTCAGAGACATGATATTTCCATAGAACGTGCATCTACTGCACTTCAAATTCAAGATGAAAATCGTCATTTGTTACCAAAGTCACGTACTATGTTTGCCAAAATTCTTCCAAAAACACCATCAAAAATTATTGTAGGAAAAGGAAGTCATGTAATGGATCAGCAGATGTTAAGACGTTCGCCTAGAATGATAAAGAAGAAAGACAAAGGAATTAAACATAATGTCGGAACTACAACAAAAAATTTAATACAAACTCGGTCAATCGGTACATGGACCGGTACTTATGACTTTTTTATGTCTGAAATTGCCTCATATAAAAAATTTTTTGAGGAAGAGGAATCGATTTCGACATTACCAATTATGTCCACACCAAGGCAAATCACAAAACAGTACTTGAGGTCAACTCTCACACCGATCAATGTAGTGGAATCTAGAATACCCAGAATAATAATACCTGAACAACCATCACCTATTGTAAGCCACAGCATGGAAGAAAAATTTCAATTACTAGATACCAGTGCATTAGGTGAAAGTATAAATCCATTGGAAGAATCTGCAACTTCAGAACATGTTGACGATAAAGACACTTCCTATGTTCCTAAATCAGATTCATCACCGTCTTCAGAAGAAGAAAGAAATCTCAATTCTGACATATCGAAAAAAGCACAAACAGAACGCAAATTTATTGTGTTTGAATCATGTCTTGACGAACTTTTAAAGTTGATAAAGTGCTCCTATGGTGGGAATTGCAATTCGCCTTTAGAACAAATTCTAAAAACAGTGACTGGAACAAACATTACTTTATACACAGAATGCACTGCTGGACATAAATTCAAATTTTGGGACAGCCAGCCACATTTTGGAAAAAAAGCCATTGGGAATATTATAACTTGTGCAACAATACTACTGTCTGGCAACCATTACAGTAAAATTGCTGAATTTTTCAACATAATGAACATTCCATTCCTATCCGAAACAAGTTACTACAAATTTCAAAATAGTTACTTCTTTCCAGCTATAGAAAGAGCGTGGATACTGCAGAGACAAGATATAATAAACAGTTTTAAAGGGAAATATGTGACAGTGATGGGTGATGGCCAATGCGACAGTCCGGGTTTTTCAGCCAAGTACTGTACGTATACTTTAATGGAGGATACTACCCGAAAAATAATCGATTTCAACATCATACAGGTGTCCGAAACAACGTCATCGGTTGCAATGGAAGCAAAAGCATTCCGAAGAAGTGTAACCAATGCTATCGCACAAGGTCTAGAAGTAAAGACAATTGCCACTGACCGTCACGTCTCAATTCGAAAAATCATGAGAGAAGACTACAAAGAAATCCGTCACCAATTTGATTTGTGGCATTATAACAAAAGTCTGAAAAAAAAATTGTTTTCTTTAGCAAAAACAAGAGAAAACAAATCACTACAACATTGGGTTCCTCTAATTTCCAACCATCTCTGGTATAGTGCTGCATACTGCAAAGGGGACAAAATAATATTAAGTGAACTTTGGCGGTCTGTATTACATCATGTTCTAAATGTTCACTCTTGGGACAATGAAACCGTTGTTAAGAAATGTCTTCACAAGGAACTTACACCGGAAGAAATTGCAGAGCGTCCATGGCTTGACAAAAAATCTATGGCATATGCAGAACTGTGTAAATTCATTGAGGACCCACTCATTGAAAAAGATCTTGTTTACCTGAAGGACTACTGTCATACTGGAGAGATAGAAGTATTTCACAGTATGGTCCTGAAATATCGTCCCAAGAGGGTGCATTTTTCAATGGATGGGATGAATGCTAGAACACAGTTGGCAGTCATGTCACATAACGCAAATGTGGATCGTCCTCAAGCTGTTGTTAAAAGACCAACAAGAGCAAGTCGGGAAAAAGGAGAAGAAAGATTCAAACCCTTTTACTCAAAAATGAGTAAGCAGTGGCACGTTAAAGCGGTGTATGAAAATACAAACAATGATTTCATTCAGCCAATCATGTTTGACATTTTACAGATAGTCAATGGCGAATTGAAATATGACTTTCATTCACAAGTTGCACGTTTACCACCGAATATAGCACATGTGCAAAGACCGACAACATCGCAATTAATTGATTCACATCGTTCTCGACTATCAAGAAAAAGGCTTTTCAGATGAAATGATAATTAATGTTCTAGTTCAAATATCCTTTTTTTTTACTTTGGGGTTTAATAAATGATAACATACTATATACCTTTATATTTTTTATGTTTTCAAAAATTAAATTTTTTGTTATATTTTATCACCAAAAAATGATTTCAAAGTTTTAATTTCTATTTTGTTGTGTATATTTACTGTGTTATTAAAAATAAATATTTTATTTTTTTGTTGTAATGTGAATAAACAAAAATTTATAACCAATTATTGTTTTTATTATCAATTTGTAAAAAATTTTTAAACTATTTTAATTATCCTTTTTATGTCGATATATTTAGGATCTTAATTTTAAAATGATAAATGTAAATCTCATCATCCAGCACATTTTATGTTCATCAACATTGTCTCTCAATTTAATTATTTAAAAAAAAAAAAAAAAATAGCATCATCTATATTATTAAAAAAATGTCACTGCTACTTACCATAAAATGTAATTAAAAAAAAAATTGAAGTTTATATTCGAAAAATCAATTTTATAATATTTATAAATTAATCAGTTTATTTTATTTTTATTATAAGAGTGTTAGTAAATATTTATTTTCAGTGTGCCTTTATAAATATTATTTTTAAAGTGATTATTAAAAATAAAAAAAATAAAAAAAAGAAGTAGTACGATCATTAATAATTCAAAAAATAAATATTATTTAAATAATAGAATTCTTTATTGAGAATATAACAATTTTAAAATTTTTAAAAAATTATTAAATATGAAAATGTACCCACAACTTAAATAGTATAATTATATAAAAACAAAAAAATAAACATAAATATAAAACTATTTACACTTAAACTAAATAAACAGCAATATTAAAATATTCTAAAAATTTCTAAATGTTTAATTATTTTAACAAACAAAATATTATATACTATAAATAAATAAAAATAACTGAAACATTAAATAAAAAAATAATTAATAACATTAGTCAAAAAACATTTCTTCCGCAGGACCATCAAATTCAACCCTATAAAATCCCATGTAGATTCTATCTGGTGCTGGAAATTGTTGACGTATGGTATTTACTACGCAGGAAGGTATGGGTCTGCGATTGAAAGGGCCAAGATATCCATGAATCCATAATGTAAATTGCCGGTATGCAATTTTCCTGTAGTCCCTTAAAAAAAAAAAAAACAATTAATTAATAAAAAAAAAATAATAAACTCAATTTTTAAAATAATATTATTTATTAAATTTGAAATAAATATAATTTTAAAAATAAACTAATTAACATAAAAACAAAAATAATTAAAGATAATTTAATAAATTACATTAATTTTTTTAATATTAAAGTTAAATCTTAAGATCAAATAAATTTAAAAATTAATTTTGAAAATTAATTTTGTTAAAAAAAAATAAATATATTAATTAACATTATTTTATCTAAAAAATAATATTACATTTCAATTTAATATATTTGTAAAATATAAATAAAATTAATAATCAAAATTAAAATATTTTCAAAGTCATATATTTTTATATAATAATGTATATTTTTTAGATGAATTGAACATCATTGAAATTAGAAAATCATTTAATAATCGTGGTCTTCAGAATATATTTTAAAATTTTTTTTTTATCAATTATTGTATTAAAAATTCAAAAATTAATGAAATTTAAAAAAATTACATGTTATTTTTAAATAAGGATATGTTTATAAATATTGTGATTATACTTATTGAAATTATGTAAATAATTTTCGATTTATAATTAAAAAATTTAAAATTATTATTAGATTTATTATAAAGAATAAAAAATTATTCGAAAAAAATTAAATAATTAAAAATTATTGATTACAAATAAGTAAATATTATATATAAAGATATTTTAAATATAATTTTACCAACAAAATGTATAAATTTATCGATAATAATAAAAAAAAAATTAATTTTAATTATAAAAAAAAAAAAAAAAAAAAAAAAAAAAAAAAAAGAACTAACCTCTCTTGCAGATCTTGGACGCGTCTCTGACGTGTCCTGCGATCAGCAGCCCGGTAACGGTGAAGATCGATCAAAAATTGACGATCTTTAAGTCTGTTAAAATATTCGTCTTCGGAAATGCAATTTAAATCCTCTGAAATCCGAGTTGCAATGTTCTCTATTTCCTTACAACATCTTGACTCTAAAGCAGTGGGCATAATGTTACAATTTCCACATTGACACCAATTAGTGTTTCCAATTCTATTCGATGTATCAGATGAACTGCTATCTGAAGTTGATGGTGATGGTGAAAATTGTGCTGGAACCACTATTGGATCCCATAGATCTAAAAGATTGGGATCCATTGGAAGTGCTCTATTATTCCTTTCATTATCATATTCTTCTCTCTATATAAAAAAAATATAAAAAATTTTTAAATTATAAAGTTATATATTTTAATTGAAAAATACAACACTAAAAATCAGTTAAATAAAAAAATAAAATATATATATATATTACCATTCTTTTCTTCTCTCCAATATCTCTATATTTTGAGAATTATTGCTATCATCTGATCCACTGGCCATCGCTTTTCTTTTTATTCTGTAAAATTTTATTATAAATAAACCTTGTTAGATAAATAGATTAAATATTTAAGTTATATATTTTTGAAAATGTAAATGGATTATATGACATATATTACATATTCAATATTTGTAATATATATACTCTAAAACAATGTTTGACATTCTCTGTGACGTGGCTAACTAGTGTGCATTTATAGATCATCAGTTGTGCCACGTCAGACTGACTACTGTGATTGGGTCTACATATTTAAAATATATTAATATTTGAAGGTAGATGAAAGGATAAGCAGGCATCTTTTACAACCATGCATTTGACATTAATTCATAGACAATTATTATGATTTTTTGATAATGAATGTCAATATGACATGTATCATTTTTTGGAAGCATGGCACGACAGCACAGTACAGTGAGTCTTATTTTAAATATATATTTATATTTATTTATATATAAAATAAATTTTGAAAAAATTTAATTTTATTTAACAATAATGTATGGAGTTGTTACACATTTTTTTTAATGAAATTTCTCAAACGTGAATAAATAAAGGTTTGCAATCACTGATGTAAACAATATATGTCTATTGAAGTTACAGATATATAATTTATTTAAAGAGAGAAATAAATAAAAAAATTACAATGTGTATGATAAAACACAAGACCTGTAATTATAATAAAATTAATAATTTAATTATTATTTTAATTGTTGATATTGTTGATGAATGTTATGCTAGCTGATTTCTATATAGGCTATGTGTGTAATTTAATTTTCTATCAATGTAAATATATTTTGTCTGTATATACGTACAATAATTTGTTTGGTACGTACAGTATGGATCTATGTATGTACACAAAATATTTAAATTGTTAAAATCTTTTTATATGGATAAACCTATATTTAGTTGGTTTATATTTATTTACATTATTTATGTATATACATTTTCTAGTGCAAATATATGTAAGTAAATGATTTATATATGTATGTTTGTATTTACAATATTTTACTTAGTTCGGTTTATATGTAAATTATTGAATTTAGTATTTAAATTAAATCGTTATGTATGTATATATCAAATTTGTGTATATATATAAGGATGTAAAGTATGTATATATTTATGAATCGATATCCTTTTTGGTATGATAGCATGTGTATATGTACAGTTTATATGTTAGTATATACAGTATATATGTATTTTTGATTATACAAAATCTATTTATGTATTTATATATATGTGCAATACATTGTTATGTAATTACATTTTTTATGTATTTATAAATCATTATTAAATACAAAATATATGTTATTTCACTATATATTTTTGTCTTTACAGTATGTATTTATTTATAGCTTTATTCAAAATAGCTATTTCGGTATGTATGTACAGTTAATATATATATGTATATGTTATTACAAAAATCTATTTGAACAAATATTTTTTTTTTTAATACGATATATTCTATATATGGTCCTTAGTATATGTGTAATTTTGAAAATTATATATGTATGCAAATAATAAATTTTTATTTAAATGTAGATATCTAATTTCAGTCGATATGTATCTATGTCAATTAGATTATTAATGTATTTAAAAAATTTACTTTGATATGTATGTATCAGAATAATATATCTATTTATTATGTATATATATATATATATTGTTGATATTTCTTTATGTATGCGTGTATGTACAATATTTATTTTGATAATTATAGTTTACATGTATGAAAATTCATTATATTGATATTTAATTTTTAAAATTCGGTTGGGATGTATGATATAAATATATCAAATAGATTTTTATGTATCTAATTTATATTTAATGTTTTAAAAATAAACATATAAACTATATACAATATATATATATTGTGATGTAAAGTATTTATAGACGTATGTGAACATGATGTTGATGTTTAAAATATCTACTTAAATGTTATATGTTTGTAGTTTTGAATGTCTGTTTTATAATGATTTTTTTATGTTTTATCGTTATGTAATTAAATTATTTATTTAGGTACTTTAGATAATAATTGGTGTGCATTCAAAATGTATGTATGTACTTTATATATAGATATATGTATGCTAAATGAATTACAATTTATGCATGTACAGTAGGTATATGTATATCATGAAAATAAATGAGTATATATTTATAAAAATTATTGATTTATGTTAAGTTGGTCTGTATGTATGCATGTATGTCCATTCTGTAAGTATGTATGCATGTGTGTACAATATAAATATATGCATGTCAATTAATTAATTAGTTAATGTATGTCAATTTTATATCTCTAAATATGTAATGTATTTATGAATGTATGTTCAGACATGTAACTATGTATCTAGAGTTGTTATGCATGAATTTATGTGTCATATGTATTTATATGGATAATGTGTGTCTATATCATGTATATATATACAATAGATGTGTATTTATAAATCCATTTTGGGACAATATGTATGTATTTATGTTCTGTGTGATTGTATGTATGTCTATACTTTAGATATGTATTTAAATATATAAAATGAGTAGATATTGATATATTGATGTAGAATGTGTATATGATTTCATAAAGTTTTTATTTATCGATTAACATTAAAAACGTATGTAAAGTAGATATGTAATTCTAATCATTATTACTGTAAAATAGGTATGCATGTTGTCCTGAATGTACATTTTTAAAATCTGTATGTATAATAGTTATGTATGTATATATGATATTTATGTGTGCATGTATGTACATTTGGTATATATGAAACCGAAGTATGTACTAATGTGTAATCTGTAAAAAAAATGTAACGCTCCAAATGTATGATTTGATGTTTATTAGTTATGAATGTAGAGTAATTAAGTTTTTATTTTCTAAAATGTTTGTATTGATGCATGTATTCAAGATCGCTGATTATTTAGTGACGATTTATTATATCTTTATCGTTGCGTATGTGGACTGCTATGAATGTATCTGAAAATGTGTGCAATTATAATAGATAAATAGTAAATTTGTGGTATTATGAGCACATATTACTGAATACCGTTGAATACACTTTTGCGCTTAAAAAAAAAATATTTCATAAGTGCTGATTGATGGAGAATGTTATAAAAAAAAAGTGAATGTCTAATCTTTAAAATATAATTCATAAATGCACAGTTGTAATAGCAATAGTATCTATTTTTTATTAGAATGTATTCGCATATAATTATTTTAGACTTTGTATAATCATATACATAGTTGTCACATTGAGATGTTTGAATTAAAACATAAATCGATTTAACTATATTCATTATTTAATTATTAATTTTTAATTAAAAAGAAATAATAATAAATAGCGTTCAATATAAAAGCAAATCAATACAGATTTTACCTGTACAATGATGTCTCCTGCAACACACGAACTCAATGCAGCAAGCTTGTAACGGAATAAATACAAAAATTACAAACAATAGCTTGCTTATCAAGTTAGTGGGTTGAGAAGAGACATGCAGAAAACACCCATAAATTAGAGACAGAGATAAGAATTTATAAGTCATTTAACTTTCTTTGTTCGTAAAACAGACTTAGCCGCAATTGAATCAAATACCGATGTCATGGATATAGTTTTTGTAATGCGCATGCGTTATGCCAGTAGATCACGTAATGGCGTTTGGAATCAGATGTTCAATATGCGCATGCGATAAGTTGCTAAATGATTTGCGCATGCGCGCGATGACGATCGATTTGGATAATTATATGCACGATAGAGCACTGCGATTGGACAAAGTCTATTCTAATTTCGTCACTGAAAAAGGGGGTTTGGCAGCGGTGACGCGATTGCAAGGATTTTATATATCGTTTTCTAAGGCAAGAAATACTCGTTTGAGATTGCAATAAGGTAATTTTTACTTGATAAGTTGTTGACAATAGATTTTAGGGTGTTAATTGGAGTAAAAAAAACAAAGATTTGGAATCCTTTAAGAAAGACAATAGTAACTTCTAAACTGAGCAAATAAAGCAATAATGTCAAGCTATTATATATGCATACATATTTATATATAAGAGAGGCAATCCCCACCACGCTTCATTCCATACATAACATTATGTTCACCATACCCGTTAGTGATTATGTGGCGGGTGGACAGATATGTTGAAGATTGGCTTTCATATCTACCCAGTAAACAGTAGCTATCAATAAGACTGGGAATAAAAATAAATAAGTAAATAAGATAACCAAAGCGTTAAGCTAAATTTATCTTTGTTGTGGGAAGAAGACTGGAGAAAATATACGCTGTAGAAGCCAGTGCTACTGGACAGCGTGTGACAAAATGGCGCTGCCTCGGCCGCAGGCAACGCCTATGTTAAAAGCAGACATGTCTCAGCAGCCATGCCGATTCAATATAAGTATTACATAAATGTAAGTCTACACCTAGTAGTTCCCCAACAACTAAAATGTGCCAAATACTAGTAGAGGTTAATAAAAGGAATGAGGGTTCTCTGCCATAAACGTCAGCATGAGGTGTATGTTATTGATGACCTCCTTAAAGAAAGTAAAATTAGAGGAACATTAACCAGTGTGTACAAAACTGTGTAACAAATAAACAGCACATGTAAAGCGACAGACTATGTAACTGTAATCAAGCTATGTACGAAGACACCATTTTCAAATTCAGTAATATGAGCAAAATCCTGTGCTTTGCAGGGTCTATCATGCAGTAAAACATGCCTACTATATAATGCAGTAAAACTAACAGGGGAGGACCATAATACATCCTATGTATGAGTATATGTAGAAATGTCACTTATAGGTGAAATGACCATCACACCACCAGAGTGTCCCAAAGGGTTAAATTGTCCAAGGAGTTCAGACTCTCAATATATTACGCCCGTTCACTAGGCGCAGAACCCGTTAGGAGCAAGTTCATCCCGCTTCATAATAGGTCAAACTTACAGCCAAGTCAATACTAAGACCTTCTTGTTTGTGTTCCTGGTATTGTGGTAATCTATGAGTCCGCCATAGCGAACACCTTCCGATGTCGTCCTTCTTCCCAAAGGGCACTATGTGCTGGTCGGAATGAGCAGTCATGTCTCCAACAACCACCCCTGCTGCACATAGGTGGCACAGCTCCATATCGCTCCCCGAGCTAATTTCAAATGCCGCTCCAATGCCGCGGCCAAACCCCAGCACAGGAGGGCTCCCAGCAAAAGGAGAAGGGGAGACTCTCTGTGGGTCCAAAAAAGCAGCGTCACCATCAGCCCGATATGTGATTTCAGGTATGTGGTTGCCTCCTGCGCGGTGGGTTTCGCTTCCTCCCAGGGTTTGGGGACCAGGCGTAGAGTCAAAGGCTGTTGTCGTAAGGAGCCTAGGTAAGAGCAATTCTAGAAGCTTGTACGAGGTCTCAATGTAGCCCCATGCTATAACCTCACGGTCCATCTCGGCCGCCATTTATCTTTTTGAAGAGGTTTAGGCCCCAGCTGAAATCTACACCGTGATTGTATCTCGTCACTGCGGTTCAGCTAGCTTCTGATTACGATAGTTTTGTAGAGCCCCTAGCAGCTAAGCAGTGTCAGGGTTGAGAAATATGGCTTTTGAGCAAATGTATAAGTGTTATATAGGTCCCTTAACTAAACTTAGCGCAGAGCTCTAGTGAGATGCGTCCGACCATGTCGGCAGTTGGCTCCGCCCCTTGTCGTTAGATTTCTAACGCTCACTTCAGCCAAGACTCTAAATACCGGCGTTAGAAAGATCCCATTGAAAAGATAGGATACGCAATTGGCGTAGGGGGATCTGCGGTATTGAAAAGTCGCGGCTGGAAAGTGAGCGTTAGACCCTTACCTACACGACTCTAAATACCAGCGGTAGCTCAAAACCAGCGTTAGGAGCCTCTAACGCTGGTTTTGACGGCTAACGCATAACTCTAAATCTAGGCGTTAGGTTTTATTTTTATTTTACAGGCAACTTTGTATTTATTTTAACTAGGTACAATAGTTATTAAATAGTAATTAACTATTTAATAACTTCCTAGTTAAAATAAGTACAAAAGTACCTGTAAAATAAACCCTAACCTAAGTTACAATTACACCTAACACTACATTATAATTAAACTAATTACCTAAACTACCTACAATTAATTACAATTAAATTAAATAAACTAAATTACGGAAAACCCCCCCACTTAATTGCAGAAAATAAAAAAAGAATTACACGAATATTAAACTATTTACACCTAATCTAATCTCCCTAATAAAATATAAAGCCCCCCAAAATAATAAAATTCCCTACCCTATACTTAATTACAAATAGCCCTTAAAAGGGCCTTTTGTGGGGCATTGCCCCAAAGCAATCAGCTCTTTCACCTGTAAAAAAAAAAATACAATACCCCCCAACATTAAAACCCACCACCCACACACCCAACCCTACTCTTAAACCCACCCAATCCCCCCTTAAAAAAACCTAACACTACCCCCTTGAAGATCACCCTACCTTGAGCCGTCTTCACCCAGCCGGGCACAAGTGGTCCTCCAGAGGGTCCGAAGTCTTCATCCTATCCAGCCAGAAGAGGACCTCCAGACCGGCAGAAGGCTTCATCCAGACGGCATCTTCTATCTTCCTCCTTCCGGAGCGGAGCGGGTCCATCTTCAAGACATCCGACGCGGAGCATCCTCTTCATCCGACGGCCGATGACTGAATGACTGGTCCTTTAAGTGACGTAATCCAAGATGGCGTCCCTTGAATTCCGATTGGCTGATAGAATCCTATCAGCCAATCGGAATTAAGGTAGGAAAAATCCTATTGGCTGATGCAATCAACCAATAGGATTGACCTTGCATTCTATTGGCTGATTGGAACAGTCAATAGAATGTGAGCTCAATCCTATTGGATGATTGGATCACCCAATAGGATTGAACTTCAGGATTTTTCCTACCTACTTCAACGGGGTAGTGTTAGGTTTTTTTAAGAGGGGATTGGGTGGGTTTTAGAGTAGGGTTGGGTGTGTGGGTGGTGGGTTTTAATGTTGGGGGGTATTGTATTTTTTTTTACAGGTGAAAGAGCTGATTACTTTGGGGCAATGCCCCGCAAAAGGCCCTTTTAAGGGCTATTTGTAATTTAGTATAGGGTAGGGAATTTTATTATTTTGGGGGGCTTTTTTATTTTATTAGGGGGATTAGATTAGGTGAAATTAGTTTAATATTCTTGTAATTCTTTTTTTATTTTCTGTAATTTAGTGGGGTTTTTTCTTCATAATTTAGTTTATTTAATTTAATTGTAATTAATTGTAGGCAAACTATTATAAATAGGGAGAAAATAAGGAGAATTAGTCCTTATAAAAGATAGGGAATTCAGCACTCTCATATACACATTTAAAGAGACAGAGATATAAATATCTCAAGGTATCAACCTAAGTATTAAGATAAATAGAGCTAAGTGTGGAGCCAGGTGGAAACCCAGAATAAAGACTTGACAACTAGCATGCTTGCAAGGCACTCATAATTTTATTATTTACAAAAAGCAACAAAATTCTTAGTAAAGGTCATGTGACCATAAAGGTAATTTGAAACAAAATTTAATCAAAAATATGAGCTAAAAAGCTAAGTGAGACGTCTCATAGGAAAATAAAGTGGCTAAATATAATAGTGACAATGCAACACCTCTATTAGAGGACAACCCCAAAAGGAAGAGTAATATGAGGGTAATGTTGTCATAATAATATAATGAGGATCTATGCAGTCCAGAGTTTCAAGCGGGGGAAGTCTGCTGTACGTGGGTCACGCACAGAAGCATGTTGATGGGTGTTAGCGGAGCGTACTGCAACGCTGTTGCTTCTCGTGGAGCTGCACCAGAAGATTCTCTCGGAAACAAGGCTACTCTGAGGTGAGACCCACAATGCTGACCACAACGCTGACCAACTGGTTGCAGGTGAAAGGGATTCTCAAAGTTGGGGATTGTATCGGATGGTGACAATAGAGCGAGTCGAGACGCTGTGGACCCCCATTAACAGCTTTGAAGACGGTTAGAGGACTGACTGAAATAAAGTACAGTATTGGCGTCTCCCACTCTTCTACTCTATATACCCCCTATCTGTGTAAGCAGAGACTCAGAGTTTTCCTTTTTGAAATATTCTTATCCTTGGACAATGGGTCACTAATATATATGGACTACTTTTGTAATTCATTTGCTGATATGGTTATAACAACATAATTCCATGTCTAGGAAGCTAAGTTTTCATAGTGGTGTCCTATAAGCAAGAGGTTGAGGGTAATATTTTTTCGCCATTTTTGTCTAGTGGATATCTGCTGGGGGTCTTTTTTTGTTGTGTCTTGTTCCTCTCTCTCTTGTTTTGAAATAACGATATAAGACATTTCTAAGAGGAATTGAAGTATCGGTGTATATATCCACTAAGTAGATTTATTGGTTGTTGCTATATTTTGCTTTTTAAGTCTTGGGTTAAATTTAAAAGATCAAAGTTGTCTTTGTATATATGTATGTTAAAAATTGTGCTGCTTGTTAGAATTAATTAAGAGAGATAGAGGGTAGATATAGTCAGGGAAATCTGTATTTGTATAGGCTGATACAATATATTTGTAAGAACTTTTATGATACTTAAAGTAATACAAAGGGAATGTTAAATTGTTCTTTATTCTAAAACTTACCCAAACTTAAAGGGACAGTATAATGTAAAAAAGTTTTTCCCTTAATGTGTTTACAATTGCTTTTTTTACCAACTGCAGAGTAAAAAAAATATGAAAATTAGCTTTTTAAGGTTTATTTCTGTATATTAAAGCTCTGATTTTGTGTTTTTTTAAGCCACAGCCTAATAAAATAGGTTGAGCTTGTAGGTATAATCAGATCTCATTACTGTATCACATTGTGCACACAAACCTGCTTCTTTATCTTATATCTGTCCTTAAAACAATCACCAGTACTTTGAGAGAACAATAGAAAATCAACATTTTATTACCTTCACTCTGCTTTATCACACTGGGAGTGTAATTTCTTCTGCTGGCTGTGTTTACAAAGCATATCTATAGCTGGTACGCGCGGCCACAAACTTTCAGAATAGGTGGGGATACCACATGCTAAATTAACAATTTCAAATGCCAATATAAGGGTAAAGGAGCTATTTGTAAACAATTTGATACACTCCAGCAGGTAAAGTGGATCATTGGGAACAAATTAAAGGGGAGAAAAATTTTGAGTAAACTGTCCCTTTAAGTATAGAATCTTTTTTCTGCAAAATTTACTAATGAGAAAAGTCTTGTGAGGTATTAAGTATGTAAAGTATCATACCCTCTATATAGGCCCCTCCTACCTGATTTATTGCCTTTCCTTTTTTTGCCTTTCTTTTCTTTCTTTTCTCTTCTTCACTGTATGCTGAGCTCTGTGGGGCTCAATTCACGCAATCACCATCACTCTGTCTTGCTACTTTCCTTTTTTTTCTCTCTTTTTTTTTCCCTTTGTTTTTTCTTTTCTTGTGTTTTGCTAATACCTTGTCCCACCACTGAGGGGACTATATACAGAATTTAAGTCTAGCATAGACTTAACTGAATTTATTCACATAATGCACTTACTTAATACACACAGTAATTGAGGTGACCACAGTAAGCATTAGTGGCCTTATAGTAGGGTTTTAAAAATTCTAAGTATATGGATAAATTTATATTATCAGCCAGGAACTCGCCCCCTAATATGCCTGTCAAGCAGAGAGAAAAAAAATGGCGAAACAGACGCTAGAAACATCACAATCGCAGGGTGAGATGCAGTTTGATATGCAGGAACTCCTAAGTCAGATCACTAAGATAATTACCCCACAACTAAATAACATGAAAACAGAGATTAAGCAGGACATAAATAGTCTCACGACCGAAGTAAGACAATTCTCCACAAGACTTCTTGAAGTAGAATATCAGAGATTGAGGATAAACTTAACATAGCTGAACCTATTATCCTTGAATACAATAGGAGAATTGATAAATTACAAAGTAGGGTGGAGAATCTGGAAGACCGATCCAGGCGTAATAACTTGAGAATTATTGGTCTTCCAGAAGACAGCAACTACCTGGACCTGATGCACTTTGTCACGGTCACTCTCCCCCAGAGTCTTGGAATTAATACTGACACACCAGTCCTCGTAGAAAGGATACATAGAACAGGTGTAGCTCGCCATGCGAGAAAAGATAATATTTCTTCCAGACCTATAATAGTAAAGTTTTTAAATTTTCAGGATAAGGTACATTTCCTTAGGCAATTTAGAAAGTGTATCCCCTTATGATAGAGCAATACAAAATTTTAATCTTTCAAGATTTCTCCAGTGAGACGATGGCAAAATGTAAAGAGATTTCGCCCTTCTGCTCTAAGTTATTAAATGCAAATTATAATGTGAGGATGATGTACCCGGCAAAGCTAATAATAATATGGATGGGGCACAGGTGGTGCTAAATACCAGTAGTGAGGCACAGGCCTTTTGTAAGGAGCAGGGTATACAATGAATAAGGAGCTATAAATTTGGTATTAAAGATTCATCAAATCTCTACATATGGATCTAAAGAGAATGAACAGATGTGTGTGTGTGATGGATGGACGTATGCATAGGTTCTTTTTTCTTTTTCTTATTTTCCCCCTTTTTTTTTTCTCTACTGCTCTGCACTTCTCCTGTCTCCTTCCTCCGCCCTCCCCTTTACTGTAGGGTTCTTGGATCTTCAATATTAGTGTTATGGCTGCAAAGATAGAGTTCAATATGAAGGCGTTAAATCTCCTGTCCTGGAACGTTGGCGAGATAACCTCGCCAAGAAAGAGAAAAGCTATTATTAGGCAATTAGGCCTACATAAACCTGACCTTGCAATGCTTCAGGAAATTCATTTAAAAGATTCAGAAATAATTAAACTAAAAATGAAGTGGTTTGGAGAGGTCATTGCCATCCCTGGGGAGAATAGGAAGAAAGGATTAAACATTTGGATTATGAGATAACAGGTTTAGAAGAGGATAAGGGAGGGAGATTCCACATTTTCAAATTAAAAATTAACTCGATCCCCTATATAATCTGTAATGTATATGGGCCTAATATAGTAGATAGCCAATTCTGGAATGGGCTTATTGATAAGTTATTGGAGTATATTGGACAAAATCTAATAATAGTTGGGGATTTAAATCTTACGCCTTCTCCTAATTTAGATAGAGCCGGAAGGAAGGATTTATATAGGAGAGATAAAAAAACACGGATATTTCAAAAACTTTGCTCCCAATTAGGGGTAAGAGATATTTGGAGGGTTCAGCAACCTGATACTAGGGAATATACTTGTATGTCCTCAAGTCATCAGTGTCTTTCTAGAATAGACATATTCCTAATTTCAGAGGCCCTGATGGGACTGGAGTGTAAGACTGATATTAAAGACATTCTCTTGTCAGATTATGCAATCATTTCACTTGAATTATGGCCGTAACGCATTTAAAAAAGGAAGTAATAATAGATTATTTTTCCCTAATTATTTAGTTTCAAACAGCCAGTTCCAGAATTTTCTAAAGAATAAATGGATAGAATATCATAATTTTAATAAGGGCTACACAGATAAGACAGAAATATATTGGGAAGCAGCAAAAGCTGTACTCAGAGGACATATTAAGGCATATCTAAGCAGACTCAAAAAAAAAAACTAAGCAAAAAGAGTTACAATTTTCCAACACAGTGAGAAATAAGTACAATGCCTATATTGCCTCTAGAACTAGGGGAAACTGGAGCAGATATACTAATGCCAAAACCCAATGGGATATTTTTTTAAAACAAAAAGCTATGCAAGAAGGGTTAAAGCAAAAAGCTTTATATAGAGGGTTCACTGGATGAGCGGCTAAATATCTGTCTCGAATTGCTAAACCGAAAGACAGCAATTTAATTGTTGCCATTAGACAGAATGGGAACAGATATACGCAGACAGAGGAAATTTAAAAAGCTTTTTATAATCACTTTCAGGGAATTTATAGAGCAGAATCCTGTCATGATTCGGATCGGGATGCGCTCTGGTCCAAGCTAATCCTACCTAGGATTTCACAAGAAGAGTTACAAAATTTAAATTCAGCTATTACAGAACAAGAAATAAATCTGGCAATCCAACAAGCCAGACCTAATAAGGCTGCAGGACCGGACTGCCTCCCTGCAGAGTTTTACAGAATTTTGCAGGAGGAGGTGACTCCAACACTATGTAGATACAGTAATTTAACAAATATTATAGTTCAGAAATAAGATGTTCTAAATATTGTACTGCTTCTAATGTTGTGCTTATCCTGAAGAAAAAAAAGGATCCAGAATTGGTAGATTCTTATAGACCCATATTGCTTCTTAATTCAGACTATAAGCTTCTAACATCAATTATAGAAAATAGATTGCAGCCAATTCTCCAAAGTATTATACATGAGAATCAGGTCAGTTTTATGCAAGGGAGAAGTCCAATTAAGAATCTACGAAAAACAATGATTATTCTGGATTACTTCTGGAATAAGTCACAAGGGAAATGTAGGAAAGGGTCTGATGCTGCTATAATAGCTCTGGATGCAGAGAAAGCATTTGACTACATAAGTTGGAGTCATCTCTTCATGACAATAGGGAAATTTGGGTTTAGAGGATATTTTAGTAATTTTATTCAGTCAATATATAGTAATCCAGTTTCTGCTCTCGTTATAAATAATGTAGTTACAGATCCTATTCCCCTGTACAGAGGTACAAGGCAGGGATGCCCATTATCCCCCCTGCTTTTTAATATTTCACTTGAACCATTGGCTATTATGCTACGGGATCAACTAGAGGGTATCAATATAGGGGAACATAAGTTCATTCTCTCATTATATGCAGACGACCTACTGGCTTTTCTGAATAACTTAGAAGTCAATTTGCCGAAGTTTACATCTATTATGCAACTTTTTAGCTTAGTATCGGGTTATAAAATTAATTTCACTAAATCCGAATTATTATGGATATCGAAGCCAGCTAAAAGTAGTATGAGACATCCTTTTAAAGAAACTAAATATTTGAATTACCTAGGCATAGTTTTGAGTAATAACCCACTTGAATGGTATGATATAAATATTACAAGTTGTCTGAAGATAATGTAGAATCAATTAGAAAGTTGGATTAACCTCCCGATATCACTGATACCACGTATCATGTTAATTAAAACAATATTATTCCCTAAAATGTTGTATCTCTTACAGAATATTCCTGTTAGGCTTAAAAACAAGGATGTATTGAAATTTAATCAAATATCTTCTAAATTTATATGGAAAGGGGCAAAACTGCGGATTGCTTTGGTAAGATTAATGAGTGATAAAATGGCAGGAGGTTTAGCTTTCCCCAATATCCAATATTATAACTGGGTTTCTTTACTTAAGTACGCTATTGACTGGATTTCTGAGAAACAATATTTTACCCTGTCAGTGTGAGTCAAGTATTATTGCTCCATTTAACCTGAAGGCTCTCTTACATTGCCCAATTAAGAAGTTGCCCGGTAATGTTGATAATCTTATGACATTTAAGAGTGTAGTCTGGGCATGGCAAAAATATTGTTTCGAAATTCAGGTTAATCCAAATGTAACTGAATTTTTACCAATCCAGGGGAATCCCGAATTCCAACCAGGTTATGACTCTCAAGTCTTCCAGGGCTGGGGGGAAAAGGGTTTAAATTACGTTAGACAGCTGCTGTTATCAGATGGTACAATTGACTCATTTGACTCTATCTGCTCCAAGTATGGCATACAAAGTAAAGACTTTTTCGCTTATTTACAGATTCGACATTATGTAGCAGATCTTCAAAATGAATTTAAACCAAATTGGTCCATGGGCCCATTAGCAACAGGGATACAAATATATCAAGCAGGTAGATTCTCCATTTCTACTTTCTATAAAATTTTGAATTCTAACAATAAATTAAGACAAATTATCTATATACAGTTAATATGGTCAAAATATTTTCCAGATTTAGATGTAGTGGATATACAGGGAAGCCTCCAAATAATTAATGATTATTGGGTTCCTACAAGCCTGGCGTGAGTCACATCTAAAAATTCTATACAATGTATACATCACTCCTGGCAAAATGTCTATTTGGTCTAAGAACGTCCATTTATGTACATGATGTAGTAAAGAGAATGCAGATATTCTGCATTGTTTGTGGCTATGCCCCAAGATATTCCAATTCTGGTGTAAAATATCTTACTGGATAAAACAGATAGTCAATCCTACATTCACCATAACTTCTCGAGATATTGTCTTTCTAGTTAGATATTCAACGAGATGCAAGGAATATAAACTGCTAAATACTGTACTGATATTAGCTCGTAATCTTATTTGTAGGAACTGGAAAGCAACACATGCGCCAAATTCATAGAATTCAAGAAAGCAGTAATTATGCAAATAATATTGGAACAATATAATATATCAATTGCAAATAGCGATCAGGTACAGGCATTTTTTTTTTTAAATGGGAGGGAGTAATTAAATCACTCCCGAATAAAACCCAAATTCAAATTGTTAAGCCAATGAGTAACTCTACTTTCATTCTCCAAAATATTTTAGCAGGTCATTTCCCCGGGTGGTGGTTGAGCGGCACTGAAGAAGCAGTGGTGACGGTAGAGGTGAGGGGGGAGGAGTAGAGAGGAGGGGGTGGTCTTTTCACTTTTTTTTCTTTTCTTTTTGTTCTTCCCTTTTGTTTCTTTCTGTTTTATATGGTTGGTATGGATGTTGTGTTTCCAGAATAATGAATGGAATGTCCTTAAGCATTGGATATTTCTCAGCTTAGAATGCATGATATCTCTGACGGTTGGCCAGGTCATTGGGAGAATTCCCAAGCCGATAGTTAAAGGGAAAAGTGTTTCTTTTTACTTTGACTAAGTATTGTATTATTACATTGTGATTATTAGATTGTTCATATTCCTGTAAGTCAAATTGAGACATGGATTGTTTTTCTGCACATATATGATCCTTACAAGGACCTGGCATGCTTTTATTGTGTAAACTTTAATAACTTAGGCCTAGATTTAGAGTTGGGCGGTAGCCGTGAAAACCAGCGTTAGAGGCTCCTAACGCTGGTTTTAGGCTACCGCCGGTATTTGGAGTCATTCAAAAAAGGGTCTAACGCTCACTTTTCAGCCGCGACTTTTCCATACCGCAGATCCCCTTACGTAAATTGCGTATCCTATCTTTTCAATGGGATCTTTCTAACTCCGGTATTTAGAGTCGTGTCTAAAGTGAGCGTTAGAAATCTAACGACAAAACTCCAGCCGCAGAAAAAAGTCAGTAGTTAAGAGCTTTCTGGGCTAATGCCGGTTTATAAAGCTCTTAACTACTGTGCTCTAAAGTACACTAACACCCATAAACTACCTATGTACCCCTAAACCGAGGCCCCCCCACATCGCCGACACTCGATTAAATTTTTTTAACCCCTAATCTGCCGACCGCCACCTACGTTATACTTATGTACCCCTAATCTGCTGCCCCTAACACCGCCGACCCCTGTATTATATTTATTAACCCCTAACCTGCCCCCCACAACGTCGCCGCCAGCTACCTACAATAATTAACCCCTAATCTGCCGACCGCAAAGAGCCGCCACCTACATTATAGCTGCCCCTAACACCGCTGACCCCTATATTATATTTATTAACCCCTAATCTGCCCCCCTCAACGTCGCCTCCACCTGCCTACACTTATTAACCCCTAATCTGCCAAGCGGACCGCACCGCTACTATAATAAAGTTATTAACCCCTAATCCGCCTCACTAACCCTATAATAAATAGTATTAACCCCTAATCTGCCCTCCCTAACATCGCCGACACCTAACTTCAATTATTAACCCCTAATCTGCCGACTGGAGCTCACCGCTATTCTAATAAATGTATTAACCCCTAAAGCCAAGTCTAACCCTAACACTAACACCCTCCTAAATTAAATATAATTTTAATCTAACGAAATTAATTAACTCTTCTTAAATAAATTATTCCTATTTAAAGCTAAATACTTACCTGTAAAATAAATCCTAATATAGCTACAATATAAATTATAATTTCATTGTAGCTATTTTAGGATTAATATTTATTTTACAGGCAACTTTGTATTTATTTTAACCAGGTACAATAGCTATTAAATAGTTAAGAACTATTTAATAGCTAAAATAGTTAAAATAATTACAAATTTACCTGTAAAATAAATCCTAACCTAAGTTACAATTAAACCTAACACTACACTATCAATAAATTAATTAAATAAAATACCTATAATTATCTACAATTAAACCTAACACTACACTATCAATAAATAAATTAAATACAATTCCTACAAATAAATACAATGGAATAAACTAACTAAAGTACAAAAAATAAAAAAGAACTAAGTTACAAAAAATAAAAAAATATTTACAAACATAAGGAAAATCTTACAACAATTTTAAACTAATTACACCTACTCTAAGCCCCCTAATAAAATAACAAAGCCCCCCAAAATAAAAAATGCCCTACCCTATTCTAAATTACTAAAGTTCAAAGCTCTTTTACCTTACCAGCCCTGAACAGGGCCCTTTGCGGGGCATGCCCCAAAGAATTCAGCTCTTTTGCCTGTAAAAAAAAACATACAATACCCCCCCCAACATTACAACCCACCACCCACATACCCCTAATCTAACCCAAACCCCCCTTAAATAAACCTAACACTAAGTCCCTGAAGATCATCCTACCTTGTCTTCACCATACCAGGTTCACCGATCCGTCCTGGCTCCAAAATCTTCATCCAACCCAAGCTGGGGCTGGCGATCCATCATCCGGCGGCTGAAGAGGTCCAGAAGAGGCTCCAAAGTCTTCATCCTATCCGGGAAGAAGAGTAGATCTGGACCGGCAACCATCATCTTCCAAGTGGCATCTTCTATCTTCATCTGATGAGGACCGGCTCCATCCTGAAGACCTCCACCGCGGACCCATCTTCATCCGGCGACGTCCAACTGAAGAATGACGGTTCCTTTAAGGGACGTCATCCAAGATGGCGTCCCTCGAATTCCGATTGGCTGATAGGATTCTATCAGCCAATCGGAATTAAGGTAGGAATATTCTGATTGGCTGATATTCTGATTGAATATTCTGATATCGGATGAAGATGGGTCCGCGGTGGAGGTCTTCAGGATGGAGCCGGTCCTCATCGGATGAAGATAGAAGATGCCGCTTGGAAGATGATGGTTGCCGGTCCGGATCTACTCTTCTTCCCGGATAGGATGAAGACTTTGGAGCCTCTTCTGGACCTCTTCAGCCGCCGGATGATGGATCGCCAGCCCCCGCTTGGGTTGGATGAAGATTTTGGAGCCAGGACGGATCGGTGAACCTGGTATGGTGAAGACAAGGTAGGATGATCTTCAGGGGCTTAGTGTTAGGTTTATTTAAGGGGGGTTTGGGTTAGATTAGGGGTATGTGGGTGGTGGGTTGTAATGTTGGGGGGGTATTGTATGTTTTTTTTTACAGGCAAAAGAGCTGAATTCTTTGGGGCATGGTATCGAGAGTTGCAGTTGCGTTAAATATGCTCTACGCTCCTTTTTTGGAGCCTAACACAGCCTTTCTGTGGACTCTCAATACCAGAGTTATTTTTATGGTGCGGCCAGAAAAAAGCCAGCATTAGCTACGCGGGTCCTTACCGACAAAACTCTAAATCTAGGCGATAGTTATTTATATTATTTTCTGTTGAATTATCAGAAGATATGATTAATTTATTACAAAATGCTGCAAGAATTTCTGTTTAATTGGTTTGTGCACGTGAAACTAATAAAAATAATATTAAAAAAAAAAAAAAAAAAAACAGCAGCAGGAAAAGGGATAAAAACTCTGGCCACACTGACTGTCTGACCGGTTTCGGTTGCAAGAACCATAATCATAGACATCCGACATGCAGCTGATGACACCAGGAAGAACACTGCAACTGGATTGGCCCTCAATCAGTCATGTGACACGGATCAGCACAAGGAAGAGCCGAACTGTTTGAGAACTGTGCGTTTCCAAGCCGCTCTTCGTGTCTGCACTGAAGTATCTGTCTCTATAAGTACCATTACTGAGGGGGCATGAGAGGATCACAATTTTGGGTCTCAGGGTGAGTGAATTTTTAGCTTTTAAGCTTTATTACAGGTGCAACTCAGGGGAAATGGTGCCCTTTGTGTGAATAGCCACGCTGAAACCACTGGAGCAAGCGGGCTAAAATTGTCATGACACATCCCTTTATCTCTCACCACTGCTTGTGAACTTGGTAGATCTGGGATAGAGTTTTTGTTGCGAAGATACCTGTGTACACCAGTCTCACTCACATACTAAAGTAACTGTGCCTCTACTCTCCCTGTCAGTGGACTGTCGTCTTATCTTTGAAGCGCCTTTTTGCTTTCAACATCAAACTGTTCATCAATTGTATTTACCTATACTTGCACGCTAACCTGACAGGAGTTAAAAAAATGTCACATTCCAATTCTCTTTACATACAGAATAATGTCCTTTTTATTGTAAATAGACATTTCTATATTTATATTTATATATGCAAAGTGGAGTGTTTAGGCAGCGCTCTCAAGTAGAAGATGTAATCGCCATAAGCCAGAAATAGATAGAAAGCAGATTTAAAAAACAGGGAGACAGAACAGCATCATAGTGTAGTATGAAAACCACTGAGTTTAAATAAATGTGAGATTATTAGTGCTCACCTGGTGGAACCTCATCAATATGAGGTATATTATTATTATTGTTATCAGGTATTTATAAAGCGCCAACAGATTACCAGCGCTATACAAGTAATAGTAAAACATTACAAGGATGCATTACAAATACAAACAAACAAGTACAGTTTTGGGGTACATTACAGTTGTAGGTGCAATAATTGAGTTATACAAAAGGAGAGGAATGCCCTGCCCTTGAGCACAATCAGAAGTAGTTCACTTTAAATACAAAGTGTCCTGCAGATAGAAAAGCTCTCAAGCTTACAATCCAAGGGAGAGGTAATGGACACGAAAGGTAAGGGAAATAAGTCTGATATAAGGCAGGGTAAACCAGTGACGTGCAGTGAGGTCAGAGGCTGGTGAGGCACTAGATATGATACGCCAGAGAAACACATGTACAGAGGGCAGCAAGTACCCCCAACAGGGCAGGTTTAAATGATAGCTGAACCAGTGCACAGGTGACATAATCAGGTGATGGGTGAGAGCAAGTTAGTAACCACTGAGTTACTGATCAGCTGATTACTTCACCTGTGCACTGATTCAGCTATCATGAAAACCTGGCCTGTTGGGGGTACTTGAGGACCATTGTTGAGAAACACTGCACTAAAGCACCATCTCATCTGAAATGTATTGATTACCTGGAGAATAAAGCACACATACTCTGCTCAATGACACCCACACACACTCTGCTCACATACACACTCACACAATTCTGTGGCACAGTGCCAGTTACTAAGCAATTAGAATGATACACAATCTCTTCTCTACTCACTACTGTATTGTAAAAATAGAAATAATTTACAATACAAGTTTTACACAAAGGACAAGTTATCAATACTGCCAACACAGATGCTGCAATATGGTGTTCAAGAAACGCACGTGCACATCCCACTTAGGTATGCTTTTCAACAAAGGACACCAAAGGATACCAAAAGAATGAAGTACATATACATAATGTATTTATTTTTTTGGTGCAATTTCTATTTGAATGATGGAAATGTAATTATGACTTTCATGTTCCTTTCAAAAACTAATTTGATTTGCTGACATGGGGCCAGTAACAGTTAATGCTAATTCTCAAACTATAAATAACTAGAAAAGTCTAATAAAATAGCATGCTCTACCTCAATCATGACAGTTTAATTTTAAATGTCTCCCTTTGACTATGTGTTTAACCTGTTACTTTACAGTGGAATTATTTGTAAAAACATTTAACAACTGCAATAATTACATATATTTTTTAAATGACTCATTATCTCGTTTTATTAATATAAACTTGTATAAAAGCAGCACATATTAAAAACACAATGCAACAGCTTTCAATTGATTTGTGAATTACAAGTTAACAGCAGTCTTTAAATAAATGGAGACACAGAGAAAAATAAAAATAGATACTGCATCCTCTGACTGAACAGACATAACATATATGGAGTTTGTACCTAATTAAATCAAATAACCATGAAAAAGGGAGGCTTAGCAATATTCAATGTTAAAAACTTTATTTTAAATAATGTGGACACTGCACACTTAACTTCAAACTCTGGGTTTTAAATGATGGATTTAAATTTGAATTGACCCTTTGACTTCCTGTCAGTATTGGGTTATGCTCACTTACTGTCCCCCCTGTTAATGAGCTGTACCTGAACACAATTTGTGAATCACAAGAGATGTAGAATACTACTTTACTCTTCTGCTTGGTGTCATCTGTTCTTAGGCTACCTCAGCTTCCAGTTGTGTCACATGACCCTGCTCACTTACTGTCCCCCCCTGTTAATGAGCTGTGTCTGAACACAATTTGTGAATCACAAGACATGTAGAATACTACTTTACTCTTCTGCTTGGTGTCATCTGTTCTTAGGTTACCTCAGCTTCCAGTTGTGTCACATGACCCTGCTCACGGCATCCTCCTGATTAATCTATATATCCTTCACTTGCTAGGAGGCATCAAGAGGGGTGCCTCCTATTGGTCCCAATTTTTGCTGCTAATATATTGACAGAACACAGGTGGCACTGCAGCACAGCTTTTCCTTTGACCCATGTACTGCAATGGAGAGAAGCGTTCCTGTACCTGCCTCTCCATAGCATTACATGGGGGGAAAATATTTTTTTACTTTTTTTTTGTTTTAATTAAAATTTAATTAAGCTTTGGCCACATATGGCAGGGTAGGCACTGCCTCCCCTGCCTCCTATGAGTGCACGTCCCTATATATATATATATATATATATATATATATATATATATATATATACTTGTCTAAATATGTATATATGTTTGTATGTATACATAAATATATATTCTATATGTGTGTGTGTTCACATATATAAACATACACATAAAAATAAATATATACACACATTAACACTTTTGAGCCCTTCCCAGTAAAATACCTTGAAACATGCAATATAATTTTTATTTATTTTTAATATGTTTTAATGTGGTTTTTTTTATATAAATACTTTACATTCCTATGTTCTTCACATAGAAGAAATGTTTTATTTGTTTTTTTACATATTAGATATCAAATATTTGGTTGCAGATCATAGGGCATTATCCAATAAAGATCATAAAATTATAACCAAAAGTATGAAAGTTACAGATATTGATTGTAGAAATATTAATGATATACACGCCAGGGGGTATAATTTAAAACACAAAGGTGCATATAGTTTATTTACATATATAGTACAAACTGTATATGAACATTAATTAACATGGAGTAAAGGTTGCTATGCCAAATCCAAGAAGTATTCGGCTAGATTACAAGTTCTGCGTTAGCCTTAAAAAGCAGGGTTGAGAAGTCCCAACGCTGCTTTTTAATGCCCACTGGTATTACGAGTCTGGCAGGTACAGGTGTACCACTCACTTTTCTTCCGCGACTTTTGGCTACCGCAAATCCCCTTACGTCAATTGCGTATCCTATCTTTTTAATGGGATTTGCCTAACGCCGGTATTACAAGTCTTGGAAGAAGTGAGCGGTAGACCCTCTCCTGCCAAGACTTCTACGGCATTTAAAAGTCAGTAGTTAAGAGTTTTATGGGCTAACGCCGGAACATAAAACTCTTAACTAAAGTGCTAAAAAGTACACTAACACCCATAAACTACCTATGAGCCCCTAAACCGAGGCCCCCCCCCACATCGCAAACACTATAATAAAAAATTTTATAACCCCAATCTGCCGACCGGACATCGCCGCCACTATAATAAATGTATTAACCTCTAAACCGCCGCACTCCCGCCTCGCAAACACTAGAATACATTTTATTAACCCCTAATCTGCCGTCCCCAACGTCGCCGCCACCTACCTACATTTATTAGCCCCTAATATTCCGCCCCCAACATCGCCGCTACTATATTAAATGTATTAACACCTAAACCTAAGTCTAACCCTAACACCCCCTAACTTAAATCTAATTTAAATAAATCTAAATAAAATTACTATAATTAAATTAATTAATCCTATTTAAAACTAAATACTTACCAATAAAATAAACCCTAATATACAGTGGGGCAAAAAAGTATTTAGTCAGCCACCAATTGTGCAAGTTCTCCCACTTAAGAAGATGAGAGAGGCCTGTAATTTTCATCATAGGTATACCTCAACTATGAGAGACAAAATGTGGAAACAAATCCAGACAATCACATTGTCTGATTTGGAAAGAATTTATTTGCAAATTATGGTGGAAAATAAGTATTTGGTCAATATCAAAAGTTCATCTCAATACTTTGTTATATATCCTTTATTGGCAATGACAGAGGTCAAACGTTTTCTGTAAGTCTTCACAAGGTTGTCACACACTGTTGCTGGTATGTTGGCCCATTCCTGCATGCAGATCTCCTCTAGAGCAGTGATGTTTTGGGGCTGTCGCTGGGCAACACGGACTTTCAACTCCCTCCAAAGGTTTTCTATGGGGTTGAAATCTGGAGACTGGCTAGGCCACTCCAGGACCTTGAAATGCTTCTTACGAAGCCACTCCTTTGTTGCCCGGGCGGTGTGTTTGGGATCATTGTCATGCTGAAAGACCCAGCCACGTTTCATCTTCAATGCCCTTGCTGATGGAAGGAGGTTTGTACTCAAAATCTCACAATACATGGCCCCATTCATTCTTTCATGTACATGATCAGTCGTCCTGTTCCCTTTGCAGAGAAACAGCCCCAAAGCATGATTTTGCCACCCCCATGCTTCACGGTAGGTATGGTGTTCTTTGGTTGCAACTCAGCATTCTCTCTCCTCCAAACACGACGAGTTGTGTTTCTACCAAACAGTTCTACTTTGGTTTCATCTGACCATATGACATTCTCCCAATCCACTTCTGGATCATCCAAATGCTCTCTAGCATACTTCAGATGGACCCGGACATGTACTGGCTTAAGCAGGGGGACACGTCTGGCACTGCAGGATCTGAGTCCCTGGCGGCGTATTGTGTTACTGATGGTAGCCTTTGTTACGTTGGTCCCAGCTCTCTTCACTAGGTCCCCCCGTGTGGTTCTGGGATGTTTGCTTACTGTTCTTATAAACATTTTGACCCCACGGGGTGAGATCTTGCGTGGAGCCCCAGATCGAGGGAGATTATCAGTGGTCTTGTATGTCTTCCATTTTCTAATTATTGCTCCCACAGTTGATTTCTTCCCACCAAGCTGCTTGCCTATTGCAGATTCAGTCTTCCCAGCCTGGTGCAGGTCTACAATTTTGTTTCTGGTGTCCTTCAACAGCTCTTTGGTCTTCACCATAGTGGAGTTTGGAGTGTGACTGTTTGAGGTTGTGGACAGGTGTCTTTTATACTGATAAGTTCAAACAGGTGCCATTAATACAGGTAATGAGTGGAGGACAGAGGAGTAGTGATGTTGCGAACCTAAAATTTTCGGTTCGCGAACCACGAACGCGAACGTCCGCAAAAATTTGCGAACCGGCGAACAGGGCGAACCGCCATTGACTTCAATAGGCAGGCGAATTTTAAAACACACAGGGACTCTTTTTTTGGCCACAAAAGTGATGGAAAAGTTGTTTCAAGGGGACTAACACCTGGACTGTGGCATGCCGGAGGGGGATCCATGGCAAAACTCCCCTGGAAAATTACGTATTTGATGCAGAGTCTGTTTTTAATCCATAAAGGGCATAAATTACCTAACATTCCTAAATTGTTTGGAATAACGTGCTTTAAAACATCAGGTATGATGTTGTATCGTTCAGGTAGTGTAAGGGTTACGCCCGCTTCACAGTGACAGACCAAACTCCCCGTTTAATGCAGCTTAAACAACCACAAACAGTCCATTTGCACAACCGCAAACTCCCCATTTGTACAAGGTTGGATACCAAGCTACTTAGATTACATAGATCGATCAATAGATGTAATTGATACATTTGATGATAGATATGATAGATAGATAGATAGATAGATTGATTTGATAGATAAATAGATAAATTTGATAGATAGATAATTTCCCAGACAGAGAATTACAAACAAGAAGACGTGCGGTCTGGGACCCATGGTAAGGTTCCCAGAGGCAGTTGTGGACGGGGCCCGAGGCTCTGATTGGTATAATCCCTGTTACGTCCCCTATCAGGGGACGTGTATATGGCATCCAATTTAGGAACCAGTATATGATTTTAGGAACCGGAAGATTGAAAAACATGCTTGTTCGGTCTGGCTATGATATATATACATAGATACTTAGATTACATAGATAGATCATTAGATGCAATTTACATTTGATTATAGATACGATAGATATATAGATAGATTGATTGATTGATTGATTTGATAGATAAATAGATACATTTGATAGATAGCTAATTTTAGGAACCCCGGAGATAATTTTATGAACCGGGAGATGGAAAAAGATGCTTTGACACCCATTACAGGTCGTTCTCCTTCAGCCTTTCTATACCGGCAGTGACCCTCAACAGGCACGACAGCATGAAAGACCCCATATGCCATCACTTCCTGTTTCACAATCGAGTACAGGTTGGGGATAGCTTGGTCGTTCCTCCTGCTTCCAATTAGGGGCACTGAGCATGCAATCTAATGTGTCACCAGATATGAGTGGTGTGTTAACTAGTACTGTTATTATCAGTTTAATAACTGTTAGGCCCCCTATCAGGGGACGTGTATATGGAATTGATTTTAGGAACCCGGAGATGATTTTAGGAACCGGGAGATGGAAAAACATGCTTGTTCGGTCTGGCAAATATATATATACATAGATACTTAGATTACATAGATAGATCATTAGATGCAATTTACATTTGATTATAGATACGATAGATATATAGATAGATTGATTGATTGATTGATTTGATAGATAAATAGATACATTTGATAGATAGCTAATTTTAGGAACCCCAGAGATAATTTTATGAACCGGGAGATGGAAAAAGATGCTTTGACACCCATTACAGGTCGTTCTCCTTCAGCATTTTTATACCGGCAGTGACCCTCAACAGGCACGACAGCATGAAAGACCCCATATGCCATCACTTCCTGTTTCACAATCGAGTACAGGCTGGGGATAGCTTGGTCGTTCCTCCTGCATCCATTTAGGGGCACTGCGCGTGCAATCTAATGTGCCACCAGATATGAGTGATGTGTTAACTAGTACTGTTCTTACCAGTTTAATACCTGTTACGTCCCCTATCAGGGGACGGGTATATGCCATGGATTTTAGGAACTGGGAGATGGAAGAAGAGTTATAAAAGTTTATTTTTTTTTTAAATGTACACTTACACTACTATTAAACAAGATATAAGTGGTGGCACTGTGCAAGTGGGCACAGTATACGCTGTGAGCCTGACACAAAAAAGCAGACTGATGTTTCACAGTCAAAAATTTTTTATTTTAAATATTTACACTAATGTTACAACAAATATGAGTGGTGCCACTAACTTGGCAAGTGGGCCTGGCACACACTGCAATAAGATTACACTAGCAGACTGATGTCTCACAGTCCAAAAAGTTTTTTTTTAAATATTTAAACTACTGTTATAACAAATAGGAGTGGTGGCACTAGTTGGCAAGTGGGCCTGGCACACACGTGCAATTAAATAACACTAGCAGACTGATATAAAAGTTTTTTTTTTTTTAATTTTACACTAATGTTACACCAGATATGACTGGTGGCACTGAGCAAGTAGGCACAATATATATTGTAAGCCTGACACACAAGCTGGCTGGCAGTGGCAGGCTGGCCTGGCAACTGAAATTACATTACACTAGCAGACTAATGTAAAAGTTTTTTTTTTAAATTTACACTAATGTTACAACAAATATGAGTGGTGCCACTAACTTGGCAAGTGGGCCTGGCACACACTGCAATAAGATTACACTAGCAGACTGATGTCTCACAGTCAAAAAAGTTTTTTTAAAATATTTAAACTACTGTTATAACAAATAGGAGTGGTGGCACCAGTTGGCAAGAGGGCCTGGCACACACGTGCAATTAAATTACACTAGCAGACTGATGTAAAAGTTGTTTTTTTCATTTTACATTAATGTTACACCAGATATGACTGGTGGCACTGAGCAAGTAGGCAAAATATATATTGTAAGCCTGACACACAGGCTGGCTGGCAGTGGCAGGCTGGGCTGGCAACTGAAATTACATTACACTAGCAGACTAATGTAAAAGTTTTTTTTTTTTAAATATACACTAATGTTACAACAAATATGAGTGGTGCCACTAACTTGGCAAGTGGGCCTGGCACACACTGCAATAAGATTACACTAGCAGACTGATGTCTCACAGTCCAAAAAGTTTTTTTTTTAAATATTTAAACTACTGTTATAAAAAATATGAGTGGTGTCACTAGTTGGCAAGTGGGCCTGGCACACACGTGCAATTAAATTACACTAGCAGACTGATGTAAAAGTTTTTTATTTTTTTATTTTACACTAATGTTACACCAGATATGACTGGTGGCACTGAGCAAGTAGGCACAATATATATTGTAAGCTTGACACACAGGCTGGCTGGCAGTGGCAGACTGGCCCGGCAACTGAAATTACATTACACTAGCAGACTAATGTAAAAGTTTTTTTTTTTTAAATTTACACTAATGTTACAACAAATATGAGTGGTGCCACTAACTTGGCAAGTGGGCCTGGCACACACTGCAATAAGATTACACTAGCAGACTGATGTCTCACAGTCCAAAAAGTTTTTTTTAAATATTTAAACTACTGTTATAACAAATAGGAGTGGTGACACCAGTTGGCAAGTGGGCCTGGCACACACGTGCAATTAAATTACACTAGCAGACTGATGTAAAAGTTTTTTTTTTTTAATTTTACACTAATGTTACACCAGATATGACTGGTGGCACTGAGCAAGTAGGAAAAATATATATTGTAAGCCTGACACACAGGCTGGCTGGCAGTGGCAGGCTGGGCTGGCAACTGAAATTACATTACACTAGCAGACTAATGTAAAAGTTTTTTTGTTTTAAATTTACACTAATGTTACAACAAATATGAGTGGTGCCACTAACTTGGCAAGTGGGCCTGGCACACACTGCAATAAGATTACACTAGCAGAATGATGTCTCACAGTCCAAAAAGTTTTTTTTAAAATATTTAAACTACTGTTATAACAAATAGGAGTGGTGGCACTAGTTGGCAAGTGGGCCTGGCACACACGTGCAATTAAATTACACTAGCAGACTGATGTAAAAGTTTTTTTTTTTTACATTTTACACTAATGTTACACCAGATATGACTGGTGGCACTGAGCAAGTAGGCACAATATATATTGTAAGCCTGACACACAGGCTGGCTGGCAGTGGCAGGCTGGCCTGGCAACTGAAATTACATTACACTAGCAGACTAATGTAAAAGTTTTTTTTTAAAAATTTACACTAATGTTACAACAAATATGAGTGGTGCCACTAACTTGGCAAGTGGGCCTGGCACACACTGCAATAAGATTACACTAGCAGACTGATGTGTCACAGTCCAAAACGTTTTTTTTTTAAATATTTAAACTACTGTTATAACAAATAGGAGTGGTGGCACTAGTTGGCAAGTGGGCCTGGCCCACACGTGCAATTAAATTACACTAGCAGACTGATGTAAAAGTTTTTTTTTTTAATTTTACACTAATGTTACACCAGATATGACTGGTGGCACTGAGCAAGTAGGCACAATATATATTGTAAGCCTGACACACAGGCTGGCTGGCAGTGGCAGGCTGGCCTGGCAAATGAAATAACATTACACTAGCAGACTAATGTAAAAGTTTTTTTTTTTTTAAATTTACACTAATGTTACAACAAATATGAGTGGTGCCACTAACTTGGCAAGTGGGCCTGGCACACACTGCAATAAGATTACACTAGCAGACTGATGTCTCACAGTCCAAAAAGTTTTTTTTAAAATATTTAAACTACTATTATAACAAATAGAAGTGGTGTCACTAGTTGGCAAGTGGGCCTTGCACACACGTGCAATTAAATTACACTAGCAGACTGATGTAAAAGTTTTTTTATTTTTTATTTTACACTAATGTTACACCAAATATGACTGGTGGCACTGAGCAAGTAGGCACAATATATATTGTAAGCCTGACACACAGGCTGGCTGGCAGTGGCAGGCTGGCCTGGCAACTGAAATTACATTATACTAGCAGACTAATGTAAAAGTTTTTTGTTTTAAATTTACACTACTGTTACAACAAATATGACTGGTGGCAATGAGCAAGTAGGCACAGTTGTGAGCCTGGACACACAGGCTGGCAGTGCCAGGCTGGCACTGCTATTAGATTACAAAAAAAAAACAAAAAAAACGACTGATGTAGCCCTAAAAAGGGCTTTTTGGGGTGCTGTCCTTACAGCAGATATCAGATGAGTCCTTCAGGGCTGTAGTGGACACTAAATACAATAGCCTAGCTATCAATTTCCCAATAAAATCAGCAGCAGCTAAACTATAGCTCCTCTCACTAAGAATGCAGGATCACAATGATTCTAAAATGGCTGCTGCCCGGGAGCTGGGAGGGTCTGGGAGGGAGTGTCTGCTGCTGATTGGCTGTAATGTGTCTGCAGACTGTGAGATACAGGGTCAAAGTTTACTCAATGATGACGAATAGAAGGTGGATCGAACATCGCATATGTTCGCCTGCAGCGGCGAACGCGAACAAGCTATGTTCACTGGGAACTGTTCTCCAGCGAACAGTTCGGGACATCACTACAGAGGAGACTCTTAAAGAAGAAATCTTGCTTGTTTGTAGGTGACCAAATACTTATTTTCCACCATAATATGCAAATAAATTCTTTCCAAATCAGACAATGTGATTGTCTGGATTTGTTTCCACATTTTGTCTCTCATAGTTGAGGTATACCTATGATGAAAATTACAGGCCTCTCATCTTCTTAAGTGGGAGAACTGGCACAATTGGTGGCTGACTAAATACATTTTTGCCCCACTGTAACTACAATATAACTAATAGTTACATTATAGCTATTTTAGGATTTATTTTTATTTTTCAGGCAACTTTGTATTTATTTTAACTAGGTAGAATAGTTATTAAATAGTTATTAACTATTTAATAACTACCTAACTAAAATAAATACAAATATACCTGTAAAATAAACCCTAGCCTAAGTTACAATTACACCTAACACTACTCTATAAATAAATAAATTAACTAAATTAAATTAAACTAATTACAATTAAATTAAATAAACTAAATTTTGAAAAAAACAAACACTAAATTACAGAAAATAAAAAAGAAATTACATTTTTTTAAACTAATTACACCTAATCGAATCCCCCTAATAAAATAAAAAAGCCCCCCAAAATAATAAAATTCCCTACTCTATACTAAATTACAAATAGCCCTTAAAAGGGCCTTTTGGGGGGGGGGGGCATTTCCCCAAAGTAATCAGCTCTTTTACCTGTAAAAAAAAAATACAATACACCCCCCAACATTAAAATCCACCACCCACACACCCAACTCTACTCTAAAACCCACCCAATCCCCCCTTAAAAAAACCTAACACTACCCCCTTGAAGATCACCCTACCTTGAGATGTCTTCACCCAGCCGGGCACAAGTGTACCTCCAGAGGGGCAGAAGTCTTCATCCGATCCGGGCAGAAGAGGACATCCAGACCGGCAGAACTCTTCATCCAGGCAGCATCTTCTATCTTCTTCCAACCGGAGCAGGAGCAGGTCCATCTTGAAGACATCCGACGCAGAGCATTCTCTTCCTTCCAATCAGCCAATAGAATGCGAGGTCAATCCTATTGGCTAATTGGATTAGCCAATCGGATTGAACTTCAATCCGATTGGCTGATTGCATCAGCCAATCGGATTTTTCCTACCTTAATTCCGATTGGCTGATAGGATTCTATCAGCCAATCGTAATTCAAGGGGCGCCATCTTGGATGACGTCACTTCAAGGAACATTCATTCAGTCGTCGGATCAAGAAGGAAGAGGATGCTCCACGTCGGATGTCTTCAAGATGGACCCGCTCCACGGTTGGAAGAAGATAGAAGATGCTGCCTTGATTAAGAGTTCTGCTGGTCTGGATGTCCTCTTCTGCCCGGATCGGATGAAGACTTCTGCCCCTCTGGAGGTCCACTTGTGCCCGGCTGGGTGGAGACGTCTCAAGGTAGGGTGATCTTCAAGGGGGTAGTGTTAGGTTTTTTTAAGGGGGGATTGGGTGGGTTTTAGAGTAGGGTTGGGTGTGTGGGTGGTGGGTTTTAATGTTGGGAAGGGTATTGTATTTTTTTTTACAGATGAAAGAGCTGATTACTTTGGGGCAATGCCCCGCAAAAGGCACTTTTAAGAGCTATTTGTAATTTAGTATTGGGTAGGGAATTTTATTATTTTGGGGGGCTTTTTTATTTTATTAGGGGGATTAGATTAATGTAATTAGTTTAAAAAAAAATTAATTTCTTTTTTATTTTCTGTAATTTAGTGGGGTTTTTTCGTAATTTTGTTTATTTAATTTAATTGTAATTAGTTTAATTTAATTTAGTTAATTTATTTATTTATAGAGTAGTCTTAGGTGTAATTGTAACTTAGGTTAGGATTTATTTTACAGGTATATTTGTATTTATTTTAGCTAGGTAGTTATTAAATAGTTAATAACTATTTAATAACTATTGGTGTTAGGTGTAGACATAAAATGTATTTTCCCATAGGAAACAATGGGGCTGCGTTAGAAGCTGGACACTGCTTTTTTGCAGGTGTTAGGTATTTTTCCAGCCGTCTCAGCCCCATTGTTTCCTATGGGGAAATCGTGCACAAGCACGTTTTAGCCAGCTTACCGCTACCGTAAGCAGCGCTGGTATTACAGTGAGATGTGGAGCTAAATTTGCTCAACTCACACTTTTCTGAGGCTAACGCAGCCATACAGAAAACTTGTAATACCAGCGTTGTTTAAAGTGAGCGCTGGAAAAAAAAGGCTCGTTAACAATGCACGGCTTTACCACGGCTTTACCGACAAAACTCGTAATATAGCCGATTGTTTATAAGCAATTTTGTCTAAATTACCTTTAAAGATATACATCATATTTTCCAAAGATAGGGTGTTTTCAACTTCTTTGCTCCATTGGGAGAAAGTGAGTGTATCCATACTTTTCCAATATCATGGAATAAGTCTTTTGGCAGTATTGAGCATTATGTATAGAAGATTTCTGTGATAAGCACACAGAATGGGTATGTTTCAAAAAGGATCATGGTTGTAAAGGATTTATGAATGGACATACCCATCACCTTATCTATATATGTAGTTACTTGCTGCCAGAAGTGCTGGATAGATGGACAGTCCCACCATATATGGGAAAGGAAACCTAAGTTCCCACAACATCACCAACTTCTGTAAGATGGGGCCAGGAATATTTTACTTTTGTTATTTTTATTTTTTTATATTTTTTATTAATGTTGCATAGAGAATAACAATACAGTAGTACCACGCATAATGGTATTAAATCATAAATGGTTACATAAGTTTGATTTTCTATAAACATAAAGTTTGATTTTCTATAAACATATGTGTTATGTCACATTGTATATAAGTTTAGGTGATCAATCATAAATGTACAATCATAACAAAACTAGTAGTATGGTCAGTCTTTTTTCTATCTGTCTAGACATATTCAATACAAAAAGTGTGTTATTGACAAATATTATCTTGCATCTATAAGCGTTAGAGGATCTATACATATGATAAAGATGAAGGGAAATGCGGCAGGAGAAAGAAAAAGTAGAGGAAGAAAAAAAAAATTATATAATTTCAGGTGAGGGGTGTTAGTTGTTGAGTATGCTTGCATATTGGGAACCGGAGAGTATTAACCTCCGTGGTATTGGGAGACAGAAAATTATGTTTATGCTATTTGTGTAGCCAGGTATCCCAAACTAACCAATATTTTTCCATTTGGTCAACTGAATTAAAGTAATATTTTTCCATCGTGGCCATGTAATAAATCAACGCATTGATTTTGGCAAGACGTGGAGGTTCAATTTGTTTTCATGCTTGAGCGATACATAATTTGGTGGCCATGAAAATATCTATCATCAACCTCTTTGACGTATTCGGAATGGAATTTTCCATTATATGTAATAGAGCACTAGAGGGGGATAGCATATATGTAAGCTTTAAGGTGTCACATAATCTCTTAATATCTTCCCATAATGGTATAATCTTCGGGCATCCCACCAAATGTGTAGGTCTGAGCCCACTTATCCACAACCTAAATAAATACAATGCTTTTGGTAAAAGTGACATCTTAATTTAGGCTACCCTACCTAGCCAAGAGAGTTCTTTAAAATCCCACTTCTCTACCAACAGTTTAAAATCTGCTATCAAAGTGTCATAATTACTATTAATAATATGGTCCATCTCTGCACTTAAAGGGACACTTAGGTTAAATTAAATTTTCATGATTCAGATACAGCATGTAATTTTAAACAACTTTCCAATTTACTTCCATTAAAAAAAATGTGCACAGTCTTTTATATTTACAATTTTTGAGTCACCAGATCCTACTGAGCATGTGCAAGAATTTACAAACTATACGTATATGCATTTGTGATTGGCTGATTTCTATCACATGGTACAAAGAGAGTGGAAATATACATAACTTTGAAATTTGTTATAAAAAATCTACTACTCATTTGAAGTTCAGACTAAGTGTTATTGCATTGTCTTGTTATCTTGCATTTGTTGATTATGCAAATCTAATGTGTTGACTGGTCCTTTAAAAGTATTTCTCAATGCTTGATGTGGTGTAAAGACCAAGTAAATGGGTAAAGGGCCTGTAATTCTGTTAAGATAGGTTGGTCTATGCAAATGGAGTATGCCTACATCTTTTTATAGTTGATTTTGTAGTAGCTTATCTTACCAATATAGTCTATTAAATAAAATACTGCTGGTATAGAGGTTAACAGATTAGTTAGTAAGAGGGTGACGTCATCAGCAAACAGAACTATTTTCTCATGAGGTATTGTAAGAGGAACTCCATTTATATGATTAGACGGTCTAATTGCTTGAGCAAGCGGTTCCATTACCATAGCAAATATAAGTGGGGAGAGTGGGCATCCCTGCCTTGTTCCATTACAGATTGGAAACTCTAGGGAACAGAATCCTAACCCTCTCACTCGTGTATATGGAGCAGAATACAGGGTTCTAACTGCTGAAATAAAGGGTTCAGGAAATCCAAAGGAACACAGAACCTCCCATAGATACTCCCATCTGACTCTGTCAAAGGCCTTCTCGGCATCTAATGACAGAGCCAGCATTGGGATCACCTTATGTTTAGCCTCTTTGAGGACTGAAATGAGTCTTCTTGTGTTGTCTGGGCCTTGCCGACCCATCGTGAATCCAACTTGGTCATAATGAATTATGGTGGCTAGGAGATGAACTATCCTATTCGCTATGAGCTTTGAATAGAGTTTAATATCAAGATTTATGAGGGAAATGGGCCTAAAATGGCTGCACTCCATCTGACTTTTCCCCGGTTTTGGGATTGGGATAATGGAAGCGTCTAAAAATTCCCTCAACACATTCCCTGTCTCCATAATTTCGTTGAAAAAGTCTTTTAACAATAGGATAATTAACGACCAGCAGCCAGATTACGAGTTTTGCGTTATGAGCTATGCGGTGCTACCGTGCAGTTTTTTCTCACCGCTCACTTACCTGGTATTACAAGTGTTTACAAACCCTGCGTTAAAAGGCAAGAAGTGAGCATAGAGCAAAATTGAGCTCCTACACCGCCGCCACCTACATTAAATATATTAACCCCTAATCTGACCCCCCTACACCGCCGCCACCTACATTAAATATATTACCCCCTAAACCTAAGTCTAACCCTAACACCCCCTAACTTAAATATAATTTAAATAAATCTAAATAAAATTACTATAATTAACTAAATTATTCCTATTTAAAACTAAATACTTACCTATAAAATAAACACTAAACTAGCTACAATATAACTAATAGCTACATTGTATCTAGCTTAGGGTTTATTTTTATTTTACAGGCAAGTTTGTATTTATTTTAACTAGGTAGAATAGTTACTAAATAGTTATTAACTATTTAATAACTACCTAGCTAAAATAAATACAAATTGACCTGTAAAATAAAACCTAAGTTACAATAATAACTAATACTACACTACAATTAAATAAATTAACTAAATTAAATACAATTAAATAAATTAAATTAAATTAGCTAAATCACAAAAAAAACAAACACTAAATTACAGAAAATAAAAAACAAATTACAGATCTTTAAACTAATTACACCTAATCTAATAGCCCTATCAAAATAAAAAAAGCCCCCCCAAAATAAAAAAACCTAGCCTAAACTAAACTATCAATAGCCCTTAAAAGGGCCTTTTGCGGGGCATTGCCCCAAAGAAATCAGCTCTTTTACCTGTAAAAATAAATACCAACAACACCCCCAACAGTAAAACCCACCACCCACACAACCAACCCCCAGAATAAAAGCCTAACTAAAAAAACCTAAGCTCCCCATTGCCCTGAAAAGGGCATTTGGATGGGCATTGCCCTTAAAAGGGCATTAAGCTCTATTGCAGGCCCAAAGCCCTAACCTTAAAAAATAAACCCACCCAATACACCCTTAAAAAAATCCTAACACTAACCCCCAAAGATTCACTTACCGGGAGAAGTCTTAATCCAAGCGGCAAGATGTCCTCAAGGAAGCCGGCAGAAGTGGTCCTCCAGACAGGCAGAAGTGGTCCTCCAGACGGGCAGAAGTCTTCATCCAGATGGTATCTTCTATCTTCATCCTTCCATCTTGAAGACATCCGGAGCGGAGCATCCTCTTCAAACAACGTCTTCTTTAGAATGAATATCACTTTAAGTGACATCATCCAAGATGGCGTCCCTTAGATTCTGATTGGATGATATTGCAATCAGCCAATAGGATTGAGCTCATATTCTATTGGCTGATTGGAACAGCCAATAGGATTTTTTCTACCTTAATTCCGATTGGCTGCCAATAGAATGCCAGCTCAATCCTATTGGCTGATTGCATCAGCCAATAGGATTTTTTCTACCTTAATTCCGATTGGCTGATAGAATTCTATCAGCCAATCGGAATCTAAGGGACCACTGGAGGACCACTTCTGCCGGCTTCCTTGAGAACATCTTGCCGCTTGGATGAAGACTCCTCCTGGAAAGTGAATCTTCGGTGGTTAGTGTTAGGATTTTTTTAAGGGTGTATTGGGTGGGTTTATTTTTTAGGTTAGGGCTTTGGGCCTGCAATAGAGCTAAATGCGGTTTTAAGGGAAATGCCCATCCAAATGCCCTTTTCAGGGCAATGGGGAGCTTATGGTTTTTTAATTTAGGCTTTTATTTGGGGGTTGGTTGTGTGGGTGGTGGGTTTTACTGTTAGGGGGGTAGTTTGTATTTTTTTTTACAGGTAAAAGAGCTGATTTCTTTGGGGCAATGCCCCGCAAAAGGCCCTTTTAAGGGCTATTGATAGTTTAGTTTAGGCTAGGGTTTTTTTTTTATTTTGGGGGGGCTTTTTTATTTTGATTGGGTTATTAGATTAGGTGTAATTAGTTTAAAGATCTGAAATTTGTTTTTGATTCTCTGTAATTTAGTTGTTTTTTTGTGATTTAGCTAATTTAATTTAATTTATTTAATTGTATTTAATTTAGTTAATTTATTTAATTGTAGTGTAGTGTTAGCTGTTATTGTAACTTAGGTTAGGTTTTATTTTACAGGTCAATTTGTATTTATTTTAGCTAGGTAGTTATTAAATAGTTAATAACTATTTTATAACTAATCTACCAAGTTAAAATAAATACAAACTTGCCTGTAAAATAAAAATAAACCCTAAGCTAGATACAATGTAACTATTAGTTATATTGTAGCTATTTTAGGGTTAATTTTATTTAAATTATATTTAAGTTAGGGGGTATTAGGGTTAGAGTTAGAGTTAGGTTTAGGGGTTAATAAATTTAGAATAGTGGCTGCGACGTTGGGGGCGGCAGATTAGGGGTTAATAAATGTAGGTAGGTGGCGGCGATGTTGATGGTAGCAGATTAGGGGTTAATATATATAATGTAGGTTGCGGCGAAGTCTGGAGCGGAAGATTAGGGGTTAATAAGTATAATGTAGGTGGCAGCGATGTTAGGGGCGGCAGATTAGGGGTTACAAATGTTATTATGTAGTGTTTACAATGCGGGAGGGCCTCGGTTTAGGGGTTAATAGGTAGTTTATGGGTGTTAGTGTACTTTTTTGCACTTTAGATATGAGTTTTATGCTATAGCGTATAGGGCTGGGTGATATGGGGGGAAAAAATTGCGATTTTTTTTCAAAAAAACCTGCGATTGTGATTTAATCACAATTTTCTTATAAATGACTATAACACCTTCATTTTGCATTCTAAAGTTTATTTAACACTACAGAATCT